>NC_089833.1:6628899-6703899 GCF_035046505.1 Tiliqua scincoides | reverse complement strand
AGTTCGGAACATAGAACTGGGCTGTCTCAGGCAGTGTCAGCTCTTGAGTGGGTGAAACACTGGGCAGATTCCTTGACCTCTGGTGTCTTGGGTTCAGGGTCTCTTGGAAAGCCTGTGAGATGCTTTCAGATTCCTGACAAAGCAATGATGTGTTCTCAGGAAGACCAGGATTTGTGCAGTTGACCTGGAGGATAGGTTCAGGCAGGGCAGCAGCTCAGACACAGTGTGGCAAACAAAGGGCTCCAGGTTTGCTCCCTGTGTAGATCCTGGTTGGAAACCAGAGAGCCCTTGCAAGCCAATGTAGACAAGTGAGGCAGACCAAGGCAGCTCCCTGTTGTCCTCCCCTTTGTTTATCCTCTGTGAGCTAGCTTGGTCCAAAGATGGCTCACAGCCCCCACCTTCTATTGTGTTCATCTTGGACTTCCTTTGGTCCAAGAGGAGAGGGAGAACTTCAGGCCCACGGGGTTGCTATGGGGCACTTGCTCCCATTGTTGTCTCTACAGGTTCTGGTGCCGTTGCGTTGAGAGTGCTGGCCCTCCGTTGATGCGATGTGGCGGGAAGGTGGTGTGCGAAAGGCTTCCGAGCATGAGATCCCCATGCGCTCTGAATTCCAGCCACTGTTGGGGGGGGGGGGTCTGGCCCTGATTCCTACAAGCGTGGCCCCGTTTCCAGGGCTGTGACTCTACTCTGTGCTTCAACTCAGACCATTCATATTCTGCACCGAGGGAACCCGTATTCCGTGCCGAGAACGGGTGAATTCTGCAACCGATATAAAGGAGTTCAGTCCAGGACATTTGTAGGGTTGCTCTTGTTTTACGTTCTCTCGCTGCAGTTTTTGTGCTTCTGTGTTAAATAATAATAATAATAACAGTATTTATATACCGCTTTTCAACTAAATGTTCACAAAGCGGTTTACAGAGAAAAATCACATAACTAAATGGCTCCCTGTCCCAAAAGGGCTCACAATCTAAAAAGATGCAAAAAGAATACCAGCAGACAGCCACTAAAACAGACCGTGCTGGGGTGAGGTGGGCCAGTTACTCTCCCCCTGCTAAAAAAGGAGCACCCACTTGAAAAAGTGCCTCTTACCCAATTAGCAGGTAATTGGGTTGAGCAGCACCCTGAGCAGGTAATTCTGTGTTGTTGTTTTTAGGTGTAGAGGACGGGGACATCTGTTGCGAAGGAACTCTGTTGTTGTTGTCTGTTGCAAAGGGACTCTGGTCAATACCATTGCACGTTGTAGAGATGTCAAGGGCAAACTTAGGTTAGACTAGATTCCCAGGGCTGGATTTGGCTGGTGATTTTTTTTTTTTTTTGGTAGGGTTGGAGAATTGAAGTCACTTGAGTTCAACCAGTTCCTTCCAACAAATCCCTCTGCAAAAAAAGACTTTTGCACAACCAGTAGATATCCCCAAAGCCCAAGGCTGCAGTCCTAAGCTCGGTTTCTTGAGAGTAAGCTCCACTGAACACAGTGAAGCTTACTTCAGAGTAAACAAGCATAGGCTTGTGCTTGAAGTATGTGTAATTGTACATTTTTCTGCCTCTCCTTGCTCTATTGCAGGGGTGTCCAAAGTTTTTGGCTGGAGGGCCACATCATCTCTCTGACACTGTGTCGGGGGCCGGGGGGGAAAAAGAATTAATTCACCTTTAAAATTTGAATAAATTTGCATAAGTTTACATAAATGAATATATTAAAGATGAACTTATATGAATAAATGAAGGTCTTGCAATAGCTCAAGGCCTATAAAAGGCCTTGCACAAAGCAAGGCTGGCCTTTCCTTTTCTGCCTCTGCTGCATCACAGACATCAAACAGCAAGCAGTAGAGGGAGCCCTCATCCCACAGCTCACGTGAGAGGTCAAACAGTCGCCCTCACGCTGAGAGCAGTTGCGTCGGGCCAGTGCAGGCTCCAACAAATCTCTGGAGGGCCAGAGGCTCATTGGAGACTGGGGGCTCCCTGAGGGCCACATTGAGAAGCCTTGAGGGCTGCATGTGGCCCCAGGGCCAGGGTTTGGGCACCCCTGCTCTATTGGCTCCCTTGTACCATCGTCTAGAGTAGTGGTTCTCAAATGTTTAGTACCAGGACCCACTTTTTAGAATGGAAATCTGTTGGAACCCACTGGAAGTGATGTCATGACCAGAAGTGACATCATCAAGCAGGAAAAATTTTTTACACTCCTAGGCTGCAATCCTAGCCACACTTACCCAGGAATAAATCCCATTTACTATCATTGCTAAAAGCATCTACACAATAGCCTGTTAAAAGTATAGATCTGTAACATTTTCCCAAGTGCATTCACATACTATGGTAGCATCAAGCCTACTATATTTAAAAAATATATATTGAAATGAATGGGGACCCACCTGAAATGGGCTCATGACCCACCTAGTGGGTCCTGACCCACAGTTGGAGAAACACTGGTCTAGAGTGTAAGCTCTTTGGGGCAGGGAACTGGTTTCTAATTTGGCATTGCACAGTGGACCTGCAGTGCAAGAGGACACTGCCCTTCCCAGAAGTCACTGCTCCACAGTATGTGTTTGATGACTCCATCAGTCACCCTCCTGGGTCTAGTTCCTCGGAGGTTTCTGTTTCTCTTCTGGAATGAATCAGGCCCCCCCATCCCAGCAACTGAATGGTGATGGGGGCTTGATTCATGGTCTTAGTTGCCGGGTGGAAGGTGGTCAAATGGATGAGACTTCTGCGGTGAGGTCTGGCGATGTCACCAAGTAGGGGCTTGGCGATGTCATAAGGCTGCCAAGTTCCAATTCTTTGGAAAAATGAGGATGGGGGAAATCTGGGGCAGAGTCAGCAGTAAAGGGGCAGAGCCTAGTTGCAGTCCCGATGGCTAGAGATTAAATTTTGCCAACTGTCTTCCTGGGAAAGCATAGGATGCAGAAGAAACCATGTCATTTTTGGCAACCCTGTCTTTGGAAGAGAAGGGTAGCAGGCTGTAGGTGTACCCAGTGACATCATTGGCTGCCTGGTGGGTCTTAAAAGCCCTCCAACCGTCTTTAATCCAGCTGATTCAAGTTCATTTATAAACATCCACCAGGCATTAATTTGGCTTTCTAGGTCTAATTATGGGTTGGGAAGGAGTGTTCACCTAGGCATATAGTATCCACTTAGTGTTTTTTCCTAATCGCTCAGGCTTCACTTACAGGATCTCGGTAATCCTCAGCACCTTTGTAATCTAGGCCAGGATCATTTGCATGCAACTTGCTGGGGGCTGAGCTTTATGACCGGAAAGACAACCTTGTGGTGCCTTAAAATTCACACATGTATTGATAGCACAAGTTATCAGGGTGGGAAGGGTTTGGGATGGGGAGAAGATGGAGGCGGAGGATGAGCGGATCAGGCCCGGATCCAAACCCCTTTCTTAGGCCTGCTCCACTTGACACTGAGCAATGCGGACTTGCGCCAGCGATATTTCCATGGTTGCTGGGGCTTGCCCTGGGACGTGGGGACAAATGTCTCTCTACCTTGATGAGACCCCCAGCAGCCAAGAATCCCCTACAGGATGCTGCGGGAGCCATGCTGTAGCCGCAAAAGGATTTAGGTGGAATTGGGCTGCTCATACTTGATGGGCTACATCTGACCAAGTAGACTGTGGTGCATGAAGGCTAACAGTGCCATAGATCTGGCAGTCTTCAAGGTGCCTTTAGTATTGTGTTGGTTACTATAGCCTAAAGCATCTAATCCCCTAGAAGTGTCAAGATGGGTTCCATTTATCATTCACCTTTCCTCCAACATGAAACTCAAGATGGGGTTTGTGAGGGTCTCTGGTGGTCTCCCACCCAAAGATGGAGAGGATCTAGGTCTGCTTAGCTTCAACGAGGAGGTCATGTCACCAGACCACACCCTGAGAATTTGCTGGCTTCCCTCCGCCTTGATCCAAGGGCGTTCAGGTTCATAGCTGGTGCTCTTAACTCCAGTACTCCAGCAGCAGCTGCATGGGTCCATGAGCACTTTCGGAAGAGCTGGAGTGTGTTTATTTGTCCCTAATGATGGTGGTTTTGTGTGTGTTTGTGGAACCCGTATAAATGTGGTTAACGTGGCATGTAAAATGGGAATCGGCTATTTTTACCTCAAGTGATACTCGCCCCAAATGGGACGCTTTAATTTGTACGATCTGGTTGGAAGCATATGCTCTGGTTAACAGCTGCTGCCTTAAAGATAGGTATTACCAGTGGCCAATCAATCACAACTTTGGCTGGAGAGAGCCCAGATTTTCTCCTGGAGAAAGATTTTCCTGGAGATTTTCTCCTGGAGCCCAGCAATGTGGTTTGGATGTCCAGGGTTCATGTTGGGATGATGGATTTGTAGGGAGACGGGAAGCCCAAAACGCGGACTTAAGCATCTTTTGCAAAGCATGGTCTTCCTCCTTCCTGGAGACGGGAGAGATTTAAAGGGGTGGCTCTCCAAGCTGGTGTCTTGAAACTCCTCCATTGCTGGCAGGCTCAGAATTGCTCAGGGTGATTGGATCTGGGGCTGGCCTTGGAACCTGGAGATTCTGCTTAGCTGTCATGGCTGACACGTGCGGGTAGGTCTATTTGTCCCACCCTCTTGCCATCTCAACCAGTGGCCGTCACCACACCTTGTGGCAGGGAGTTCCGTAGGTAATAGATGCATTGTGTCATTATGCCTTTTGTCTGGGCATAGCAGGTTCTCCCCGTTCATTGTCTCCCCATTATACATTTCCCTGCATTTAAGCCCCCAACTTTTTGAGGACCTGGACGCCCCACATTGCTGTTCCAAACTTTGAAAAGGATAACCCTGGATTTTGCAGATGTTGTATGCGTGCCGGCTCTTTTCTCCTCCAAGCTCTTAATGGGACAGAGACCCGAAAGGGGCTCTTTCGGGTGCCTTGGTGATTCCACTTTCCCAGTACGCATTGACGGCAAAAGCCAGTGACCATTATGAAGCAAACCTAGATTCTGGCATCAACCCAAAGGCATCTCTTGACAGATGGAACCTATTCTCAATTTTAAGGGTTCCCTCTTCTTCTGATCTTACTCTATAGAGGTGTTGTGTGGTTGTTGTTTTTTATTGCAGCTGTTGTGTAGGAGCTCTGAGTAGGGACGATCATGCACAAGTATAGAGTATCTTGTTTCTCTGGGAGGCTGAGCCAGCTGGGTTTGGACGTTGTGTCCCCTTCATTCGGCAAGGCAAGGCAATTGCCCCCAAGGGTATTAACCCATTGGATTATGGAGCACCTTTCGCCTTGGGCTCACGTGCCACCACTTCTCGTGGCTCACCCGTTCAAAAACGTGGCCTCATCCTTGGGATTACAGGGTACTGATGATGATGTTGATGTTATATATACTTATTTCAGTCTGAAGCTGGCCCCTGTCTAGACCAGTGACAGGACCATGGAGTTCTGGACAACTGTGTCCCGGTCATTGGCATTCCTGGACATCTACACCTTTTTTTGATGTCCCGGACTTGAGTGTTCCAATATACGTATATTTATATTAGATGTACTTTTCATTTTAAAAATGCAAATATAAGGTTAGGGCTGGGATACGAGGCTTAGCATATAAAACATGGAGTTTGTTGCCCAGTTATAGGCTGTTTGTTGCCCAGTTATAGTCTGTGTTGGCATCCTTCAGTCTCGGAAGACTATGGTGTCACGCTCGGAACGGTGGTTCTGGAACAGAGTGTCCTCTCCAGTGCGCGAAGCCTGGGTAAAGTAGGTATCGAGGATAGGCTGTTACCCATGCAGCAAATCCCCCCTCTCCACGTCGCTGAAATGGTCCAATGGAAAGGCAGAGGCCAATACGGTTGGTTCCAGCGGCGTCGCAGGAGTTGCCAGAACGTGACTGTGTTTAGCCATGTTATCCAGTTATAGTGGAACGCAGTTAACCAGGACACTTCCTTGAAACCGGAAGTGGCCGTTTTTCACTATATACAGCGGTTTGGAGGTGTGTGGAGCCCTGCAGAGAGGTCCCTGGACACTTTGGAGGGCCAGCACTCCCATAGGTCACCCCCTTTTGTCCCCAGCAGTGGTGCTATTGCAGTGATCACATTGTTGCCTTTCGCTCCTTCCCTGCAAGCCCTTTCAGCAGTTCCCAAACTCCCAGAGAGTTTGTCGTACTCCAGCCTGCCCAGTGGCGCTACTCGAATCTGTGCCGGCAAAATCGCTTGAGAAGCTCCATGGTGGTCTTCTGGGCCTGGGAAGAGGGTTAGGATATGATGGAAGCCTCATCCACCATCCACATCCCCTCTCCTGGGCCTGAACTGCCCCCTCCCTGCCTTCTCCCCTCTGCTTAAACCCCCTGCCTCTCTTCTACCCTCCTGCACCCCTGTACTGTTTGGCACTGTGCATACCTGCATCATCGGGCTGGATTCAGCACCAGCAGGTGGCTAGAGAACATGCCAGGGGCCAGGAAAGTCTACCATGATTAAATGTCCACACCGAAACAGGAAGCCTTGATAGGTCTTGCTAACCAGTAGCCTGTCTGGGATGAGTGGACTTGATCCAGACCTTGAGAATCCTATACAAACTGCAGAGATGCTTCCTATGCCACCATATGAAGTCTCATCTCACAGAGGTCCTCATTCTTGACCCCAACGTTTACTAGTCGGTGAGAATAAAGTGCACATGGTTTTCTCTTTGAGGCTATTTTGTTAACCGCCTCATCAGGTAGGCTTACCAGGCTGGATGCAGCCACAAATCTGAGGTCTCTGAGAAGGGGTTTGGTGGTGTCCCAAGAGTGCCATCCCTGGAAAAATGGAAAAACAGTTACTATCAAGGCAGAGTACTGCAGTTATGGGGTACTGAGTCCAACAGCAACTTGCGAATGACCTGAGTTCACTTTTTGCTGCCTGTCCTCCTGAGAAAAAAGAAAAAACCTGGAGAAACAGGGCCATGTTTTGGCAGAATGTCAATCCCAGTAATTGGGGGGGGGGGTGAAGCAGGAGATATTTAAGATATCTGAGTGGGCCTCTCTTTCCAGTGGGGAGCGGTAACTTGGTCTTATTAAGCTTCATTCAGTATCTCGAAAGGACATCTCTGTGGGGGTGTCGGTAGTGGGGACATTCATTCAATTAATTATGAGTTGGTTTAATTGAGGTGATTAATCACCTCAAGGTGTGTACCGCATGTAGCAATTTTGTGGTGCTTTCAAATGAACAAAAATTGTAATCCGCAATTGGAGAAAACGGCAACAAAAAGAGAGCGACAGGATGAGCATTTTTCGTGCGGTGTCCCTAGAAGTCGCTTGGGGTTGAGCTTGGGTTCAGGGGAGGGCGTTTTGCCATGGTGACCCCGGTGCTGTTGGGCTTTGTGTGTTGTCTTTTGAACCTTGAACTTGTCAGGTTGCCAGCTTGTATGGAGTCGGACTCTGGAGCTAAGGTTGAGTAAACAATACACGGTGTTAGCCATTTAGTAACGCATCGGGCATTGCCTCTTCCCAAATTCAACACACTTTTGTGGTGTGGGTATGTGGAGGCCAGAGAGCAACTCTTACTTAGTCTTAGGGATTCGCTACGCAAGGGATGTCAAACTGGTTTCATACAGAGGGCCAAAGTTAGCATTCATGGTGCTTGATGAGCGCAGGAAATGACGTCATTAAGCAGGAAGTGACTTCATTAAGCAGATGATGGCCAGAAATAAGCACTTGGTTCTCACCTAGAAACTCATTAGCTGCAGTGAGACAATGTGCAAATCTTGTTCATATTTTCAAGATATGAGAGAGCCCAATTATTATACTGGGAGAGCCCAATTATAACAAGGACTGAATAAATTGCTTCCATGGGCCGCATTTGCCGCAGGGGCCTTATACTTGACACCCCTGAGCTATGCTATACATTGAAACTAGGAAATCCGGGTATGATGTGTCCAACTTTGGAATGGATTTGTGGGCTCTTTTGTGGTTCCCACTGTGAATTTTCAATAGGGATTCTTGGTGTCCATCTCAAGCCAGTTCCTCCACTAAAGTCAGCCTTCCTAGACTTGGACAGAGGACTTCTGGTTTCTGGTGTCTTTTGATGGAAGGTGCACCAGTGATTTAAGTCCCCAGCTGAGAGCTAGCAAAGCCTATAGCAGGGGTTCTCAAACCCTGAGAGCAGGGTTTACTTCTCAGGAGTAAAACTCCCTAGGGAAGTTCTTGCGGGGAAGGGAGGAATGTAGCGACACGATCCCCAGGATCGTGTCAGGGGCTTCATTTTACTTACAAGAAGCTGCAGCAGGCTCCCAGGGGTGCAGGGAGCCCCACTGAGGCCTCCACAGGGCTCCCTAAAGTGCGGCGATTGAAAAAAAATGACCCTCTTGACCCACTTCTAGTTTGCGATCGTGAAAGTGGATATGGGTCGCGATCATTATTTTTACAGTCCCTGCTCTTTGGAGAGCCCTATGTAGGCTTCCACAGAGCTACCCATGCCCCCGGAGCCTGCTGTGGCTTCTTGTAAGGAAAAGGAAGCCCCTGACACCTCCAACAGTGGCGCAATCCTGGGGATTGCATTGCTGCATTTCCCCCCCCTCCCCACCCTGTAAAGGGGCAAAGGCAAAGGTTGCAACACTCCAGTTTGAGAACCTCTAGCCTATAGCACCGAGGAACACTGGGTTCTTGTACACACTCTGATTGAGTTAGGGGTCAGATCTGGGAGGAGAGCCCACATATTCTGTTGAAATATGGAACCCAAATTTGGGCTACTGGATTTATCCCCAGAATTTCTATTGTCGTTTTTCACCATTCCCAACAGAAACCAATTTGAAACCGGTTTGAAACCAAATTGGTCTGCCAAAGCCACGTGGACGCTGTCGTTTTGTGAGGTTGCCACAATTTATTGGTCGGAGATCGCTGTCCCCTTCACCGAGTGGGGCTTCTGAAGGCTCCTTGACCAGAAACCATGTTTGAAACAGATTTAAATCTGCAGAGTGAAAGGACGGAGGCAAAATTTCAGGACATTTTTGCAGGATCGTATTTCAGGATCACCAAAACCGCCGTGCAGACATAATGTTCCATTCAGGCTTTTGTTGCCCTGATGATTTTTCTTCAGTGCTAACCAAACAAGACATTTAGGCATCCACAAATCTGCTTGCAAGCTTGCCAAGAGTGAATGCCCTTGGATGAGCAGTGCTACATTGATGTACCCCCCTCCCCAAGCGGTTGGCTAGCAAGGCAAGCCAGCACTTGTGGACCCCCCCTTTCCCCCTGTATCAGTTGCACGACCAACTTGCTGGGTTTCCCCCTAATGTACGTAAGTCACCAGTACAGTACACAAGAGGCAAATATTTGTTTACAAAATGCATAAGGTGCCTTTTCGCTATGGCTTTTGAAGCAGCTTGAAACAACGCAGTGATAGCCCGGTTCAAAGATCTCCAGCTTAAAACGGAGGATCCCTTTAACAGAATAAGACAGAGTAGTCGCAGGATGGATTTCAAACCATGGTCTCAGTCAGAAGACTGGGTGGAAAAGGAATATCCAATCCAGGGAGTGAAAGGAGATGAAGCAGTGGAGGCAAGAAGGCAGGCAGAGATGGATACCCACCAGCAATCTATTGCCTGAGGCGACCACTTCAGTTGGCCTCATGGGTGGGCCGGTTCTGGAGCTTGCATAAACTTGGCAGTCACGGAATCAGCAATGATGCTGGGGGGATGTAGAGGGTGCAAGCCGCACCTGGTGTGTGACACCACTATTAGCCAGGATTTTTTAAATCTTGGTATTTTCAAATAATGCCAGCACGTTGACATCAATTGATGTGTAATTTGAGGAATGTAATGAACACACCACGTTGAAATATCTCTATTCTATTAACGGTTATAGCCAAAAAAAATCAGCAGGGCAGGGCAATGGTGCATCATCCCGCCCACCACCCGGAGCGTTGCCTTTGCGTGGGAGGAGGTCCATCATGGGGGGGGGTGACTAGCTGGCCTCCCGCACCAGGTAATGCGAACCCTAGTGACACCACTGCATGAAATAACACGATAGGTCCATTTATGGACAGGTAACTGGTGAAAGAGGCGACTAAACAGCCACCGGGTAGATGGAACTCGTCAGCCTGGGACGGCAGCTCATCAGAGAGAAGGAAAACTCTGATCCCAAACCTCCACTGCCTTGTGGCTACATCCAGTTATGGAAAAGGCTGCAGGAGTCAACCTGGAGGCAAAATCCAGAGCCAGAGTCCCTGAGGCAGTTCATGGCTGAACACGGTCACGTTCTGGCAACTCCTGCGACGCCTCTAGAACCAACTGTATTGGCCTCTGCCTTTCCATTGGACCATTTCAGCGACGTGGAGAGGGGGGATTTGCTGCATGGGTAACAGTCTATCCTCCATATCTAACTTACCCAGGCTTCGCACACTGGAGAGGACACTGTTCCAGAACCACTATTCAGAGCGCGATACCATAGTCTTCCGAGACTGAAGGATGCCAACTAAACTGGTGAAAGAACAGGAAGCAGAGCCTAGGAATGCTTGGGTCATTTTTACAGTGGAGGAAGAAGTGGGGTTCCCCCAAGGATTTGTATGTGGGATTGGTGCTTTTTAATTGATTCATAAACGACCTGGAGATAAGGGGCAAG
This sequence comes from Tiliqua scincoides, assembly GCF_035046505.1. Classification (NCBI taxonomy): domain Eukaryota; kingdom Metazoa; phylum Chordata; class Lepidosauria; order Squamata; family Scincidae; genus Tiliqua; species Tiliqua scincoides. The sequence goes on along the minus strand of NC_089833.1, from coordinate 6,693,376 downwards.
AGCGAGGTGGCCAGGTTTGCAGATGACACTCAACTCTTCAGTGTGGTTGAAACAAAAGCAGGTTGTGAAGAGCTGCAAAGGACCTCTTCAGGCTGGGTGAATGGGCAGCCACGAGTGTGCTTCAGTGTCAATAAGCGTCAAAGACTGTGCTTTGGCAAAAAAAAAACAAAAAACCCAAATCTTAATTTCACGTATACACTGATGGGGTCTGAGCTGTCCGTATGAAGCACGGATCTTGAGGTTGCAGTGGGTGGCCCAGTGAAAGCATAGACAACACGCAGGGGCTATGAAGAGGGCACGTTTCACACTAGCAGTGATTGAGAAGAGGGATGGAGAACGAGATGGCTGCTATTGGGATTTGCCCCTTTGCAAATCTGTGGCAGTCACCTTTGGCATACAGTAGAGTGGACCCTCCTATGCGGGCTCAGCGTCCGTGGAATTGAACATCCACGGATGCCAAACCCACAGCTGGAGGGCCTCCAGGACATGACCAGGATGTGGTGACGGCATCTGGCCTGGACGCCTTTAAAAGGGGATTGGACAAGTTTCGGGAGGAAAAATCCATTACGGGTTACAAGCCATGATGTGTAATGTGCAACCTCCTGATTTTAGAAATGGGCTCTGTCAGAATGCCAGATGCAAGGGAGGGCACCAGGATGAGGTCTCTTGTTATCTGGTGTGCTCCCTGGGGCATTTGGTGGGCCGCTGTGAGATACAGGAAGCTGGAATAGGTGGGTGTATGGCCTGATCCAGCGGGGCTGTTCTTATGTTCTTAACTACAATTCCCAGGAAGACTTGCAGGTCTCTTGTTATCTGGTGTGCTCCCTGGGGCATTTGGTGGGCTGCTGTGAGATACAAGAAGCTGGACTAGATGGGCCTATGGCCTGATCCGGTGGGGCTGTTCTTATGTTCTTAACTACAATTCCCAGGAGGCCTTGCAGGTCTCTTGTTATCTGGTGTGCTCCCTGGGGCATTTGGTGGGCCGCTGTGAGATACAGGAAGCTGGACTAGATGGGCCTATGGCCTGATCCGGTGGGGCTGTTCTTATGTTCTTAACTACAATTCCCAGGAGGCCTTGCAGGTCTCTTGTTATCTGGTGTGCTCCCTGGGGCATTTGGTGGGCCGCTGTGAGATGCAGGAAGCTGGACTAGATGGGCCTATGGCCTGATCCAGTGGGGCTGTTCTTATGTTCTTAACTACAATTCCCAGGAGGCCTTGCAGGTCTCTTGTTATCTAGTGTGCTCCCTGGGGCATTTGGTGGGCCGCTGTGAGATACAGGAAGCTGGACTAGATGGGCCTGTGGCCTGATCCAGTGGGGCTGTTCTTATGTTCTTAACAATTCCCAGGAAGCCTTGCAGGTCTCTTGTTATCTGGTGTGCTCCCTGGGGCATTTGGTGGGCCGCTGTGAGATACAGGAAGCTGGACTGGATGGGCCTATGGCCTGATCCAGTGGGGCTGTTCTTATGCGCTTAACTACAATTCCCAGGAAGCCTTGCAGGTCTCTTGTTATCTGGTGTGCTCCCTGGGGCATTTGGTGGGCCGCTGCGAGATACAGGAAGCTGGACTAGATGGGCCTTGGGCCTGATCCAGTGGGGCTGTTCTTATGTTCTTATGACCGGAGGTGTCTTCCGGTCCTGTCTGGAAGGTGTTCTGAGGCACAGGGAGGCAGCCTCCAAACATCTCAGAAGGCCTCCTGGATGCAACTGGAAGGCACTTCTGGGTTGCTGTAAGTACCAACTGCGGTGCTGTGCAGCCCCCCTGTGGATTTCATTATCCGTGGAATTCAGTATCTGCGGGGGTATGCGTGACCTGGAATGGATCCCCGTGGATACCGAGAACCCACTGTACAGTGTACTGGTCATCACACCGCAAGGATAGTGAAGAGCTGGAAAAAGTGCAAAAGAGGACATCTGAAATGATGGGAGGGGGGCCCTGCGAGGAAATACTACTAGGACTTCTTTGCTTGGAAACCAAAGCGATGAAGTGATGATGGACGGCTGTGTGAAACCCCTTCCAGTGGCTCGCCAAGAGGGTGATGGGGTCTGGGCCCCCTCCTCTCCCTGCCAGGGTTCCTTTGGAATTCAGTCGCTGTGCAGCTGGGAGGGAAGCCAGACAAGGCGGCGACGAGGGCTGCCGAGGAAACAGGGAGTGATTTTTGCTCTGGGGTGCCTGATGACAGTGGCGGAGACAGGCCGCTGTTGACTTGCCGAGATTGATTGATCGTACCTGAGGGAGAAGGAGGTGATGGATGGGAGCTCGGAAGGGATGAAACGGAAGCCAAACAAAGCCAGTGGCAGCTGGGGGGGGGGAGAGGCTGGAGCTGGGAAGCGGGGAGCAGGTGGCAGACCTAGGAGGGGAGGGAACCGTGGGTGGAATCGACCACCTTAGACAAAGGGAAGAGAAGCATTGAGAGAGAGAAGAGTTAATTGGCCTTTGTTTCCAGCAAGCTGCCGAGCTGAGTTCGCGGGAGAGCCTGAGAGGTGTTGTCATGCAAGCCAACCCAGCCAGCGACAAGTGCACCAGTACCACACTGGGTTTTTTTTTTCTACGTGGCCCATGAGTAGAAAAGTAAAATCAGGAGAGATCTTGCATTGGAGCGCAACCTGGAGTAAGGACAAAAGAGCCTTGTGGGTAGCCAGTAGCTGATCCCTGGGGCCTGGTGAGGCATGTGCAGCGCACTTGCACCCGCTCCATTCATTTGCACAAGAGAACGTGCTAAAAGGTTGTGCCCACCCAGTGAATCGCTGGGACGGACCAACATTCATCCTTTGGAGTTTTCACCTTTTTAGCAAGGTGTGCTAAGGAGGCCTTTTGTGTGGCCCGAGAGCTTGGCCTAGTAGTTCTTACTGTGACTGACTACTCGTCTCTGGACTCTTACCCCTTCATAGTAGGGGGGAGGGTTTGCATAAAAGACAAAAATCCCTGCATATAGAAATCTAGTGTTGCAGGGCCAGGAGTTCTAGTCTAGAGGCCCTTTGTGGGCTTCTTGTAGGCAGCTGGTGAGTCCCTGGGCTAGATGGGTTTTGGGCTCAAGCCAGTGTTCCTTCTGCCCTTAACACAGAGATCTGAGTGAGCTCTTGTATACGGTGGGCCCTTCTCACCTGTGGGTTTGCGATCTACAGGTTGAACTCAACACAGATTGCAAACCTGCGCTGCAGGGCCTCAGAGGATCTCCCTGGTGTGACCCATGTTATGTCTGGGAGGTCTGCCGAGGAGTGGGAAGGCCCCCATGTGCCTCCCCGCATTTCAGAAAATCTGCTAAAAAGCATTTCTGGTTTCATGAATACTCCACGGTTGATTATCCATGCAAATCAATATCCGCGGAGGTCTGGGAATGGATCCCCCCACAGATACTGAGGGCCCACTGTATTGACTTATGAAACCATCACATATCAAGTCAGACCCTATAGTGTGCACCGACTCGCAGCGTCTCTCCAGGATTTCAGAACAGCATCTTGTCCTGCCCTACCTGGAGACCCCGGGGATCGAACCTGTGACCTTCTACATCCAAGGCAGAGTTGTGCAACCCAAGGTGGGAGCAGAGCACCTTTTCAGTGACCATGGCGAGCAAACACAGTCATTGGGATGAAACCTGATGGGTCGTGAAGGAGACATTGTGCTGGGGGGGGGGGAGAGAAAAAACTGGTGGTGCAGAAATTAAAAATAAATAAGTGATAATAAATCACCGGGACTAGCCGGCGTTTGGCAAGGAGAGTCCTGGAGGGGCTTGGAGACTGGAGCGTGTGCGCTCCCGACAGAGCCCTGCCATTTATCATTCCCTGGTGCTGGAGAGAGGCACAAGCCCTGCTTTTAAAAGCTGCTGTGCTCACCTAGGGATTTGGGAAGCCGAGACAAAAAATGCCAAAGCCAGTCAGGAATCTCATAGATGTCTGACTTTTTTTTTTTTGGGGGGGGGGGGGGGTTGGAACATGTTTCAGGGTGGAGAAAAAAAAGCAGCGTTGACATTTGCAGTGGTGTCAAGGAGATGAGACAGTAAGATCTATCACCCTCCTCCCCTTTCGGAGGGTGGCATTCAATGAAGTCCGTTCAGACGGGGGCTGGATAACTGGTAGCCCTGGTAACAACTGGGCGAAAGGGGCAGAGTTGCCGCGGTTGAAGGGATGAGCGACGGGAGCGATGCACCCTGGGTGTCTGGGATTCGGAACATTTAGCTGCCCCTGGGAGAGGGCCGCATGCTGGGTACAGATCCCCGGGTATGAAGGGCAAATTGTGCGCTTCCTTTCATGCTCCTTGGAGGAGAGGAATGGGAATCCTCCACCCCGTCCTCTTTGCTGCTTGGCAGGCCGTGAACCCCATTTCTGAGGCCAAAACTCGGTTGTTCTCGGAAGGGTTAGGCCAGATAGTTGGCAGAGATTGAGAGAGAGAGAGGAATTGCAGCCTTCCCTTGGGGAGGCCTCTGAAGACCCAGTTTCATGGGCATCTGCAGCTGGAGAGACATGGCCCAAGTTGTACCTGGATCTGCAGAAGTCTGTTTAAATGGAGAAGAAAGCCGCAAGAAAGAAAGAAAAAAGTAGTTCTAAAGAACATCCTTTTTAAAAATAATAATAATTCCTTAAGAAGAGCCTTCTGTAGGCAGCCAGGTTGTCTAAGCAAAAGCAATAAAGTGTCTGATCTTCCAGGTGTCTCAGACTCCTTTTAAAAAAAAGAATTAATTCTAGTTTATTCTGATTTTAATGTCTCAACTGTTACCCTGCAAATGCCTGATCTTGGAAGCTAAGCAGGGTCAGGCCTGGTTAGTACTTGGATGGGAGACCGCCTGGGAATACTGGGTGCTGTAGGCTTATACCATAGTCTTTCGAGACTGAAGGTTGCCAACCATCTCCCTATACTGAACACTATCTCACGATCTTGTCTGCTGTTGGAAGCTAAGCAGGGTCAGGCCTGGTTAGCATTTGGATGGGAGACCGCCTGGGAATACCGGGTGTTGTAGGCTTGTACCATAGTCTTTCGAGACTGAAGGTTGCCAACCATCTCCCTATACAGAACACTATCTCCCGATCTCATCTGATCTCGGAAGCTAAGCAGGGTCAGGCCTGGTTAGTACTTGGATGGGAGACCGCCTGGGAATACTGGGTGCTGTAGGCTTATACCATAGTCTTTCGAGACTGAAGGTTGCCAACCAATGTCTCAAAATAAACACAGGATGCTGCCATGCAGAGTCAGGCCCTTGGATTAGTGTAGTGGTGCCCAAAGTTGTGACCGCTGACTGTCGAAAATGCGGTCCCCATTCAGCATTTCATTCTGCATCTGCACAGCTCCTCTGCTGGGTAGATCTGGCCTCCGGAACGCACTGGGCAGTCACACCTGTTGCCGGTTGTCCGAGGCTGAGCAACAGGACGTCCGGACAGATGCGACTGCCCAGAGTGTCCCGGAGGCCAGACAGATCGACCCAACAGAGGAGCCACATGGAGGTGGAATGAAAAGATTCACTCACTAGGTGGATGGATCCATCCAAACCCGGATCCAGTCCCCGGGCTGGGGTTCAAGCGGCCCTGATATACTGCAGCATTTCTCAATGTTTGTCCCCTCCCTCACCAATTGGAAGTACCACCAGAAGGCACTGGTGATGATGTCATCACCAGTTACTTCCAGACTGGGAGACAGCTGTCTGTGCTGTCATAGTAACTGTGTCACTAGGATTCTGCCATTAGGGTGGATTAGATGTGTGGTGTTTTTTTTTACCCCCCTCCTACACTTCTCATCAGTTCGTTTACCACTGAACAGTGGCATAACCATGGGGGGGTAGGGAGTGCACGTGCTGCAGTGGGCCGTGTAAGCGGCCACTCCTGCTCGCCGTCAGAGCCATTCCAGGCAGCGAGAGCAATGTGCAGCAGAGCTCATTTCTGTGCCTGCCATACTTACTGCCAAGCCTCCCCCCCCACTTAGCTACACCACTGCCGCTGAATCCTCCCTTGCTTGTTTGATGCAGGCAGTTCAGGGCTGCTGTGGCTGCATTCTTGATTTTCCAAGCTGCTGAGACAGTCATCTTTTGCTTGGGGGGGAGCGGAGGTTGGCTTGCAAAGCAGTGGCATGTCTATCACCCTGCCAGAGGCCCCTTTGGAAGTGGTAGCCCTCTTAAATTGCAACAATGGACCCAATCAATTCCATTATTACAGTGTGTTTTTCCAGAGGCCCTTTGCTGGTGTCTCCATCATTGGCTTTTCGATTGCAAGCTCCCTGGGGCAGGGAACTGTTTCCTCATTCTCTTCCTTTGCCTCGGTCCTTTTGCTGTGTTTTGGGAACTTTTGGTCAAAAAGCAGGCTGCCTTGGTTCCTAAGAGGACCTGGAACAGTTGGCTGTAGCAAACAGACAAGTGTTTTGCGGAGTCTCGGAGCCGGTTGGGCAAAATCCTCTAGAGGCGACAAGCCAGCAGTGTGCAGCTTGCATACCTAGATGCCTGCTGTGTCTATGGGAATTTTGCCCACTGGGTCACAGGGCTCGCGCTTTCTAGGGAGGCCTCTAGCAAAGTCTTTTCATCATGAAATCTAAATGCCTGTGGTCCAGGCTGGATGACTTGTGGATTAGGGAAAGATACTCTGCACATGCTCCAAGGTACTCTCTTGTTTGAGTAGCCCAGTGCTAAGCCCTAAGAATAAAAGAATGTAAGTTGAGGAGTGTGGTCTTGATAGGCCCAGGTTCAGCAGTAAACTCAGTAAACACATTGACCTTACAGACAATCTCGTCTGATCTCGGAAGCTAAGCGAGGTCAGGCCTGGTTAGTACTTGGATGGGAGACCGCCTGGGAATACCGGGTGCTGTAGGCTTATACCATAGTCTTTCGAGACTGCAGGTTGCCAACCATCTCCCTATACTGAACACTATCTTCCGATCTTGTCTGATCTTGGAAGCTAAGCAGGGTCAGGCCTGGTTAGTAGTTGGATGGGAGACCGCCTTGGAATACTGGGTGCTGTAGGCTTCTACCATAGTCTTTCGAGAATGAACGTCGCCAACCAACCAACCGACCCCACCAGCTCACAAATTATAGCGTGTTTTTTCCCCGAGGCCCTTTGCTGGTGTCTCCGTCTTTAGATTGTGAGCTCACTGGGGCAGGGAACTGTTTCCTCATTCTCTTCCACCTTGCTTCCTCTCTTCCACCATGATTAACCGCTTTCCATGAATCCACCAGAACAATCTTGCGTGGTGCGGTGGTTACAGTGGGGACCCGAGTTCGAATCTCCACTGAAGTCTGCACAAAGCAATACAGGTGGAGAAAAGGCCAGGTTGTAGCAGGATAAAGCCCATTACTGGACATATGAAGGTGGTCTACACCGGGGTCCAACCGCTTTATTTTGAAATAAACAAGCTAGGGAGAATTGTCGCCAACCAGTGTAGAAAATACTGGACTGGATGAACTGATGACAAGCTGACTCTGGAGGCAGAAGCTTTATATTAAAAATAATTGCTAGCCTCAGGTCAGCCAATGAGCTTCACTGCTGAGCAGGGTTCTGAAAATGGACCGGTGAATTCCTAAATGCACATGTTCTGCTTTGGAAAAAAAGCAAGGAACTTTGGAATTTCAGGATCTTTGGAGAAATTTGGAAGAGGACATATCTGGGAGGCGTCCCTGCTTGCCATGGGTCCCACAAAGCTATGGAACAGAGGGTGCTGTCACCGCCTCCCACACCTGTCACCGAAATCTGGACTTGAGCTTCTGACCAGGACTGGATGGGATTGGCTGAACAGTGATGCTCTTTCATGCCCCAGCGAGCCGATATCCTCTGTTTGCTCTGGGGAGGCGCAAAATCGCTCCTCAAATGTGTGACGCAAAGAATGGCCATAAATGCAGAGGTGATTAATTGTGCAGCTGTGTGCCTTTCCCCAGGGGTGGGGGGTGGACGATGTGTCTGCGTTGAGCTGCGATGCTCATTGGAGTGGCAGCCTGTCCGTAATTTGGACTTGTCTCGAAGCGCACTTGCCAAAAAAGATTGAGCGCCACCGGATTGAAGCGATCGAGGGAGAGCTGGCCAGTGTTGAATGTGACCAGAGGGGAAGCAACATGTTGACAGGCGCATGGGGAGGGGGGCACTGCCGAAAAAGGCAGGCCATCCAACAGTTTGCAGGTGAAAGCAGCGCCAGTTGTGATACCATTAGTGTTGGCAACCTTCAGTCTCGAAAGACTCTGGTATCGCGCTCTGAATGGTGGTTCTGGCACAGCGTCTAGTGTGGCTGAAAAGGCCGATTCGGGAGTGACAATCCCTTCCACACCGGGAGCAAGTGCAGTCTGTCCCTGGTCTGTATCCCTGGCTATGGGCCTTCCTTCTTTGCCTCTTTGCCTCAGACTGTTGGCCAAGTGTCTCTTCAAACTGGGAAAGGCCAGGCTGCACAGCCTGCCTCCAAGCGGGCCGCTCAGAGGCCAGGGTTTCCCACCTGTTGAGGTCCACTCCTAAAGCCTTCAGATCCCTCTTGCAGATGTCTGTGATACCAACTGCACACTTATTTCCACAATGCTTGAGCTGCCCCAAGCTCTCCTCCCATGCTTGGTGTGTATGTGCTTGCCCATCGCTTTTCTCCATGTCTTGGAAGGATACGTGCATTCTTTCATTTAGTTCCACAAGGAAAGCACAGTTGTCCTAGAAGATGTTGTTGGACTTTACAGTTCCAGATGAACCTCATCTGCTGGACCATTCGAAATGGTCTCTTGGCATCTGGTGGTGCCTAAGAACATAAGAAAAGCCCCGCTGGAGCAGGCCAAAGGCCCATCTAGTCCAGCTTCCTGTATCTCACAGCGGCCCACCAAACGCCCCAGGGAGCACACCAGATAACAAGAGACCTGCAAGGCTTCCTGGGAATTGTAGTTAAGAACATAAGAACAGCCCCACCGGATCAGGCCATAGGCCCATCTAGTCCAGCTTCCTGTATCTCACAGCGGCCCACCAAGTGCCCCAGGGAGCACACCAGATAACAAGAGACCTGCAAGGCTTCCTGGGAATTGTAGTTAAGAACATAAGAACAGCTCCACTGGCTCAGGCCATAGGCCCATCTAGTCCAGCTTCCTGTATCTCACAGCGGCCCACCAAATGCCCCAGGGAGCACCCCAGATAACAAGAGACCTGCAAGGCTTCCTGGGAATTGTAGTTTAAGAACATAAGAACAGCCCCACTGGTTCAGGCCATAGGCCCATCTAGTCCACCTTCCTGTATCTCACAGTGGCCCACCAAATGCCCCAGGGAGCACATGGTCTTGATGGGCAGCAGAGAAAGGCTCCCAGATGCCACTGGAGAACATCCCTGGTGGTCTCTGGGAGCTCAGGCCTGACTTTCACCATGGGTTTGGAACCCGTGGTTAGTTAAATCCCGGGATTCCGAATCTGCGGTCAGGGAGCCTGTAAATATGTAAAATAAGGAGCAGAGTTGCACATTACTGAGGAGGTGGAAACTTGACACAGAGCCCCATTTTCAATTGCAGATCTCCAATAGCACAGGCCAACACACATTTTGCTTCCTTAAACGTTACACCAATTCCTGGGTATATTTGGGGTGCCAATTCCAAAAAAGGCATCCGTTTTGCCCTATCACGTCTAGTTTTGGAGACACGGCATAGCCTCTTTAGTGAATGGTTCAAGCAGCTTCCTCACGAGGAAGCCTACGCCATAAACCACCATAAAATTGGGGAAAAACTTTTCTGACCCTCAGTTTTGTAGGCCTGTGTAGTGTCCATCCAGTGTGCAGGAGCACACTGGCAAGTTCCATTCACGTGTTGCATTTCAAAATCAGGCCGGTTCCATGCCAGGGATAGTTAGGAAAGGGATTGAAAATCAACCGCTAATCTTGCAATGCCTTTATGCAAATCTGTGGCATGGCCACATCAGAACTACCACGGTTCTGGTCACTGCATCTCAAAAAGAGTATTGCAGAAGTGGAAAAGGTGCAGAGGTTGGTTGGCAACCTTCAGTCTCGAAAGACTATGGTATAAGCCTACAGCACCTGGTATTCCCAGGCGGTCTCCCATCCAAGTACTAACCAGGCCTGACCCTGCTTAGCTTCCAAGATCAGACGAGATCAGGCATGGAAAGACTATGGTATAAGCCTACAGCACCCTGTATTCCCAGGCGGTCTCCCATCCAAGTACTAACCAGGCCTGACCCTGCTTAGCTTCCAAGATCAGACGAGATCAGGCATGGAAAGACTATGGTATAAGCCTACAGCACCTGGTATTCCCAGGTGGTCTCCCATCCAAGTACTAACCAGGCCTGACCCTGCTTAGCTTCTGAGATCAGATGAGATCGGGCATGGAAAGACTATGGTATAAGCCTACAGCACCCGGTATTCCCAGGCGGTCTCCCATCCAAGTACTAACCAGGCCTGACCCTGCTTAGCTTCCAAGATCAGATGAGATCAGGCATGGAAAGACTATGGTATAAGCCTACAGCACCCGGTATTCCCAGGCGGTCTCCCATCCAAGTACTAACCAGGCCTGACCCTGCTTAGCTTCCAAGATCAGACGAGAACGGGCATGTGCAGGGTAACAGAGAAGGGCAGCCAGAATGATGGGGGTGGGCGGGGCGGGGCTGGAGCATCACCCTTAAGAGGAAAGGCTACCACATTTGGGGCTTTTCGGTTTTGACAAACAGCGGCTCAGCAATGGAAGTGATGGAGGCGTCCAATGATGCAGGGAGCTGTGATGGCTTCACTTCCTGCTTGTGGGCTATGATCACTGTGAGAAACAGGATGCTGACCCAGATGGGCATTTGACCGGATCCTGCAGAGCTTTCCTTAACATTCTTCTTGTGTGGTTCTGCTGCCGGCAATACAGTATTAACCATGGCTGCGCCTCTTTGGCTTTCAGGCCCCTAGGGCCAGCCCAGGCCCCTAGGTTGGCGCTCTGAGGAGCCCTGGTTTGCCAGGGAGGAAGGGGTATGCCAGCGGGCAGCTCATGCGACGGGACTGGCTGGCACTGCGGGGAGCCCTGGTCAACCGGGGAGGTTGCACCGCCTACCTCCAGGGGCGGGGTGGCGGGCACAGGCTCTGCTTGTTCCCGGCACACTGAATCTGCTCAGCCCTGTGACATCCACTCTGCCCACCCCCTGGAAGCAGGGCTTGCCAACTGCCCCCAACACTGCGGGCTCGGCCTTCGCAAGTGCTTTGTGTCCCCAGGCTTGGCTTCCTGGGACAGGGGTGGATTGCTCATGGATGTCTGCCATTATCGACAGGACCCGGCTCAGGCCTTGTGCCCCAACACTGGGGCAGGTAAATTGATGCAGGGCCCCTTAGGCTTCAGCCTAGTCAGCCTAATGGATAATACACCCCTGGCTGTTGGCATCTGAAATGTGCAGCAGGGGTGTTGCTGCATGGGAAAACCCGGATGGGCATTCCTAGGGTGATTTGCCTGGGAGGACGTTCAGGGGCCTGCAGTATTACTTCCCAGTGCATGGATTTGGGGGCTATGTGAGCTTCGAGGAGAGAAGAGGCTGCAGCCAGACATAGGGAACTGCCTATAAATACCCACCACAGACACAAACTGAGGAAGGAGGGGGTGTATGGTAGTTTAGTCAATGACACGCCGTAGTCTGAGCTGGGGGAAGAAGGATGAATCAACAGACTGAGCTGCCGAGCAGAGCCCTGTTATCCCGTGCAAGTAATTCACCGAGGAAGGCGTAACTCATCCTTCCTAGAAACCGTCACCTGGAAAGCGATACCTCTGACTGCCGTTTGCTGTGAAGTTCACTGTGATGGTTTGGTGGGGAGTGACAGATTCTCTTCGCATGCTCAGAGGTCTCACACTGTCTGGTTTAGTGCTGATCCCTTGTGGCTTAAGGTCCGAGTTCGGTCGAGCCAGCCTTTGGGTCACTCGGGCACCAACAGCAACCAAAGAGAGGGAGGCAGCAATGTGTGTTGGAAAGAATCCGATTTCGCTTATCTGTGGACTGCCGGACCGACACCAGGCGCAGTTTGCGGGCTGTTCTTGGCTCTCCACCGTCTCTGCTGACTTTCTGCTTTCAGAAAGCAGCAGAGCACTTCAAAATGGCACCCGTGTCCAGCACAAGTGTCTTTAAACTGGCTTCCCGTAGCTGTTGTAAAGGGTCCAATGCGAACTGCGGGCGCCATTTTGAAGGTCTCTACCCCTGTGCTGGACCCTGCCATTGATGGTCTCCACTGGATTCCGTCTCTGCTGCTGGCAGGTAAGCTACCCCTTTCCCTAACACTTGATCCCATTGGATCAAGGGTTTACTATCTGCGGAGTCACTATCCGCTGGAGTTTCCAGGAATCGAACCCCAGGGGATCACAAGAACTGACTGCACTGAAGAAGGAAGTCACAAGAAATCTCTCTCTCTCTCTCTCTCTCTCTCTGTGTGTAGATTTATTTTGCTATGTAAATTGCTTTGTGTGCTACTTCTTGTTGGAAAGCTGTATGATGATGATGATATTCAGGTGTTCAACCTGTTCAAGTGCTTGTTCCAAAACACCTTGAAGAGCACCTGAACAGCCTAGGGGGCCACAGAAATTGCCATCAATTACCTGCTACTGGGAACAGGTTACATTTTGCGGTGGTATTTATATGATAGGATATTTATAGGATAAAAAGCAGGCAGCCCAGGTCCTTGGGAAGGACTCAATGTCTGGACAAAACAAACCAGTCGATATCACCTGCCTGACTGTGCAAAAATATCATCCTCACCATCATAATTTAACATAATTAATTCATAAATTATTTTAATAAGTTAAATAAATAAATAAATTTAATACATTTAATAAATAAATTTAATACATTTTTAAAAAATTCATAATTTATTAAATCAATTTAATAAACGTAATAAATAAATAGGCTAAAAATGGTTTTGTATACAGATGGATAGATGTGTGGGTCGGTTTTCGGAGCATTGGCTGTACAGATCCTTGTCCACTGACATGGTGAAATCCAAAGGGAGTTGGCATTTCTGGGGGGTTCTGTAGCCGCCCCCAGGGAAAAATCGAGAAGCAGCTAGAAGGTTAGCTTCTGATGCAAAAAAACATGCAGTGTTTTCTGCCCCGGCTAGACCTTTTAAATTAGGCAGTGAGATAACTTGGGCAAGGCACTGCTTATAGGGTAGAACAGCTGTGGGTCTATCGCTCTCAGGCCTTGCTAACTAAGCAGGCAGACAGGCCAACTGGTGAAGCTGGCCTGAACCGGCCTCACTAAATGGGCAGACAGGAGAAATAGTGAAAGTTTGCCATCACATCTGGTGTTTGCAAAAACAGGTTCTGGAGCATTTGATGATGATGATGATGATGATGATGATGATCCTGGAACTCTCTCACAGTAAAGCATTAAGGGCAAGCCTTTCTGGACACTGAAAGTGACTATCCCAGCCAGATGGGTCAAAGAATGACTGGGTCCTGTGCCTTTAACAGGGGCATTAAATTAGGCAGCGATCAACAGGTGATCAGTGCAGTTCCTTTGCCACCCAGTGGGAGGCAGTATGGGATCAACACCAGCTTGACCCTTGGCTTGTCTTGGGCCAACCACAACACTCGGCTTCGGGGAGTCTTCCGGGAGCAATAAAAGCTAAGCCAGTAGGAGGAACGGCAAAAAAACCAGTGCTATTTTTTCCCCTGTGGGTGACATCAAAGGGAACGGAGACAGGTGCTGCTGTCGCCAATGACGTATCCAGAGCAGGGAGATGGATGGGGCTTTGGTGCGGCATCTTGCAAGGGAAGCAGTTAATGATGCCTTTCGTGGGTTGTTCATTGCTCTGTTCCTTCAAGGTTGTATATTCCCCCCCACACCCTGCAGCAGCAAGGCTTGCACGACAGCCTGGGATATTCAGGACTTGAGGCTGCCTGGGTGTCATCAGAGTGACCTTTCAGATGGGTGGCCAGTTAACGAACTGGTCACTACAACTGCCCCTTTAACGGCAGGGTCACCTGCCGCAATTGATACTATTTAATCATTACAGTGGGCCCTCCTTATTCACAGGTTTGGCATCCGTGGATTTGGGTATCTATGGATGTGGAGCCCGTGGCTGGAGGACCTCAGAAGACCTCCCAGAAATGACCAGAAACCACTTCCAGTTCACCCCAGTGTCTTCCGGTCACTTCCAAAGGTGTTCTGAGGCTCAGGGAGGCCATGCTCGACCTCAGAAGGCCTCCTGGACTTCTGGAAGGCACTTCTGGTTCATGCCTGTAACTTCTGATCACATCTCAAGGTGTTCAGAGGTGTGGTGAGGCCGGGTGCAGCCTCCCCACAATAAAGAACACCTCCTAGATATGAATTCCAGTCATGTCTGGGAGGACTTTTGAGGAGGCCAGGAAACGGCGCATGACCTCCAAAAGGCCAAGTGCATCCCCCAGGTAATTGATTGTGGTGCTGCGGTGCGCCCACCCAGATTTCATTATCCACGGTATTCATGGGGGTCCTGGAATGAATCCCTGGGGGCTGGGGATAAGAATAGGCCCTCAGTTTGGCTGTACTTGTCGTAAGAGGCGACTAAACAGCCACCGGGTAGATGGGACTCGTCAGCCTGGGAAGGCAGCTCATCTGAGAGAAGGAAAGCTCTGATCCCAAACCTCCACTGCCTTGTGGCTACATCCAGTTATGCAAAAGGCTTCATGAGTCAACCTCGAGGCAAAATCCGGAGCTGGAGTCCCTGAGGCAGTTCATGGCTGAACACAGTCACGTTCTGGCAACTCCTGCGACGCGGCTGGAACCAACCGTATTGGCCTCTGCCTTTCCATTGGACCATTTCAGCGACGTGGAGAGGGGGGATTTGCTGCATGGGTAACAGCCTATCCTTCATACCTACTTTACCCAGGCTTCGCACACTGGAGAGGACACTCTGTTCTAGAACCACCATTCAGAGCGTGACACCATAGTCTTCCGAGACTGAAGGATGCCAACTCTCCTGGAATGAATCTCTTGTGGATACTGAGGGCTCAGTATATATTATTAGTGGGGGATTTGACCCAGGTCTCCTTATGTGTGAAACTTATAGTCTCCGCTACACCACACTGGTTTTAAACTACCATCACTGGACATTTCTTTGTTAATATGTATGGTTAAAATCAAAATGTACACACTCTGGTGTTGCAGGCTTCAGATCTACACTTGGAAAAATTGCCAGGGTTTGCAACTGATGTGACTCTTTTTGGCACTTTCCTCCAAATTCTACCTCCTGGGAAGTGGACTTACAGAAAACATTGATGTTTGACTGTGGTTCTCTCTCTCTCTCTCTCTCTCCCCCCCCCCTTTTAGTGTGACAATGAGTGCGGGCTCAATTGAGCAAGAGCCTTCACGCAAGCTGGCCTGCTGCGGCGTCCCCCTCATCACTGAGGACATGCAGTCACTGGCTATCCGTACACTCTCCGGCACGGACATCAACAAACACTATGACCTCATCCGCGAGCTGGGAAAGGGAACGTACGGGAAGGTGGACCTCGTCTCCCACAAGAGCACAGGTGAGCTCAGCAGTGCCCCCTGTTGATGGGGGTTTGGGTGGAAAATGACTTAAGGTGCAATCCCGAAAGGGAGATGGGCCAGCCCAGAGGTGTAACAAATGTGCCATAAGGCATGTTTGCACCATGGTTGGCAACCTTCAGTCTGGAAAGACTATGGTATAAGCCTACAGCACCCGGTATTCCCAGGCGGTCTCCCACCCAAGTACTAACCAGGCCTGACCCTGCTTAGCTTCCGAGATCAGACAGGGTCAGGCATGTGCAGGGTAACAGTTGCTATCGCTGAGCAAGGAGAGAGTCTGGCCCAATTTTCACAGGCCTGTGTAAAAGGTATGCCCGTGCTGGCCGAGTCAGGCCAGTGCTGTGGTCGGGGGAGGTGGGGGATGGAGGGCAGCAGGCGGGCCCATGGGTGGGCCGCGGATAAGCAGGGGGTGGTGGTGGTGCCAGGACCTGATACTTGTGCTGAATCCTAACCCCGATCCTGGGCAGCCCACAGCAGCTATGGGCTGCTCGGATCTGCGCCACCCCTTGAGGTGGGGCTGCTGTGGTGTAACCCGGAGTAAGGGGATTGAATTCCCCCTTGCCCTGGGCTGAGCCACAACCGTCCCCAACCCCATGTTGGATATGGGGCAGGTCAGCCAGCCGCCCTGTTCCAGCACGGGTTAGAACTGAGCTGTTAAACTCCTACTCTTAGTGAGTGATCCACAGACCGCCTGAGTCTTTGTACCTAGTCCTCCAAATGGAAGTCCTTTGCTAGCATTGCCACCCATCTTCTGTAGATTGCTCTTCCATCTGTAGTGGTTGCAACACTTCAGCCTAACGTCCATATTTCCATATTGTACCATGCGTGCATTCAAGAACCGGGATGGGCCATTGGTTCCTCAAATATATTCATAGTAACTTTGAGAATGGAATGAAGAATGGTAATGGTTGGCAACCCTCAGTCTCGAAAGACTATGGTATCAGCCTTCAGTACCCGGTATTCCCAGGCGGTCTCCCATCCCAGTACTAACCAGGCCTGACCCTGCTTAGCTTCCAAGATCAGACAAGATCGGGCATGGAAAGACTATGGTATAAGCCTACAGCACCCGGTATTCCCAGGCGGTCTCCCATCCAATTACTAACCAGACCTGACCCTGCTTAGCTTCCGAGATCAGGCGAGATTGGGCATGGAAAGACTATGGTATCAGCCTACAGCACCCGGTATTCCCAGGCAGTCTCCCATCCAAGTACTAACCAGACCTGACCCTGCTTAGCTTCCGAGATCAGGCATGGAAAGACTATGGTATCAGCCTACAGCACCCGGTATTCCCAGGCAGTCTCCCATCCAAGTACTAACCAGACCTGACCCTGCTTAGCTTCCAAGATCAGACGAGATCAGGCATGGAAAGACTATGATATCAGCCTACAGCACCCGGTATTCCCAGGCGGTCTCCCATCCAAGTACTAACCAGGCCTGACCCTGCTTAGCTTCCGAGATCAGACGAGATCAGGCATGGAAAGACTATGGTATCAGCCTATAGCACCCGGTATTCCCAGGCGGTCTCCCATCCAAGTACTAACCAGGCCTGACCCTGCTTAGCTTCCAAGATCAGACAAGATCGGGCATGGAAAGACTATGGTATAAGCCTACAGCACCTGGTATTCCCAGGCGGTCTCCCATCCAAGTACTAACCAGGCCTGACCCTGCTTAGCTTCCGAGATCAGACGAGATCAGGCATGGAAAGACTATGGTATCAGCCTACAGCACCCGGTATTCCCAGGCGGTCTCCCATCCAATTACTAACCAGGCCTGACCCTGCTTAGCTTCCGAGATCAGGCGAGATTGGGCATGGAAAGACTATAGTATCAGCCTACAGCACCCGGTATTCCCAGGCAGTCTCCCATCCTAGTACTAACCAGACCTGACCCTGCTTAGCTTCTGAGATCAGACGAGATCAGGCATTGGAAGACTATGGTATCAGCCTACAGCACCCGGTATTCCCAGGCGGTCTCCCATCCAAGTACTAACCAGGCCTGACCCTGCTTAGCTTCCGAGATCAGACGAGATCAGGCATGGAAAGACTATGGTATCAGCCTATAGCACCCGGTATTCCCAGGCGGTCTCCCATCCAAGTACTAACCAGGCCTGACCCTGCTTAGCTTCCGAGATCAGACGAGATCGGGCATGGAAAGACTATGGTATCAGCCTACAGCACCCGGTATTCCCAGGCGGTCTCCCATCCAAGTACTAACCAGGCCTGACCCTGCTTAGCTTCCGAGTTCAGATGAGATCAGGCATCTGCAGGGTAACAGTTTCTGCAATGAAGAATGACATTCATTCATTCATTCATTCATTCATTCATTCATTCATTCCCATAGTGCTATCCATGCACATGGTGCTTTATGGAGAATGAGGACCGATCCCTGCCCCAAGAGGCTTACAGTCTACAGCACAATTTAAAGGAGACAGCTGAGAAACAGGAGAGGAATGAAGGCAGCTCATTGTACTAGTAACACGTGCTTAGGGTCAGTTTCGGTAGGGTTTGGGAACTAGGGGGTTGAGCTTCCATAGAAAAAGTAAGTTTGGAAGAGGGGTTTGAAGGAAGTAGAGAGTTGGCGTCCCAGAGGTATCCTGGGAGGCAGTTCCGAGCATCAAGGGGAGAAAGGGTTAGAGGTATCTGAGGGAGCAGGAGACCTTCAGGTGTTTCGGGTGGTGCAAGTGGGTGAGCAAAGCCTGCAGGCAGAAATATGTGGGGTTATTAGAGCAAAGAGGTAAGGGCTGTGGCTCTGTGTGGTCCATTCTCCGCCCTCTCTGGTGTCTTGCTGAGCAAGTGCTCTCCCACAAACCACCACTTCGGTGCCAGCTGCAGGTGACCCATTCTGTGCCCTCTGGGGAATCACTTGCTCGGCAAGATGCTGGAAGTGATCGAATGTTATGTTTATGTTTTTTTTCCGAGATCTCACAGGCCGCTTCATGGACCACGGGTTGGGAAGCAGTGGGATGGAGGATGGTCCTCTCCTACTGTGTTGTAGAGTTGGCACTGGATATCACCTGAAGTGAATTTTTTAAGGTGAATTTGAAGTAACCAAGAAACACCAAGTGAAACCAAAAGAATCTCAGGAAGGTTAGAGAAATTTCTCAAGGGGAGAGTGGATCGTCCCGGTCCTGTTCCGATATCATGTAGATCAGTGGCTCCCAACATTTTTTCACTTGCGTACCCCTAGGCAGCCCATTTCCATAAATTGTACCCCTCATATGAGCCCCTCAAGGCATTCTAATACAGACCTGCCTTTTTCCAACATTATTCAATTCTTTTTCAAGTACTCCTAAGGTTCAAGCGAGTACCCTTGGAGGTACGTGTACCCAGGTTGGGAACCGCTGATGTAGATCAAACATACTCTTCTCATTTGGCTAAGACTGGTAGAGTTTAGTAGAGTTCAGCAGGACCTGAAGAGAAGCTTCAGCTTTATCACGAGTCCCTTTTTGGTGGCCACCATCACCAGAACTTCAGGGCTGTAGTCTCTGGTACCATTCTCCCTGCTTCAGTGGATGAGGGGACTCTCTCAGCTTTTTCTTTCTTTCTCCTCCTCACTCACAGGCACCAAGATGGCGCTGAAATTTGTCAACAAGAACAAAACCAAGCTGAAGAACTTCCTCAGGGAGTTCAGCATCACCAATACGCTCTCCTCGAGCCCCTTCATCATCAAGGTCTTCGACGTGGTCTTCGAGACCGAGGACTGCTATGTCTTTGCCCAGGAATACGCTCCCGGCGGAGACCTTTTCGACATCATTCCTCCACAGGTAACTAGGTTGCAGCTTCATCGTCTCTCTGGCCAGACCTTTCAGTCTTCATTCTTGGGCAGCCATTTGCAACCTTTTTCATCTGATGGCACACCCAGAAGGCACTAAGGCCGCAATCCTAACCAAATTTCCAATACTGACTCAAGGGCAATGCAATTCTGAGGTAAGGGAACAAACATTGCCTTACCTTGAGGAGGTCTCTGTGACTGCCCCCCCAACTGCAGGACGCAGTACATGCCCCACTGGCACAGCTACGCCAGTGCTAGAAAGTTGGTTAGGATTGTGCCCTAAGATTGTTAGGGCACATCGTCGGTTTTTGAACAGTTGACAGGGTGTACACCACACTGCCGGAGGGGAGCTCAAATCCCCCAGTAGCCCTACAAATAAATGAACCTCCCCCAAACCCCCGTGACGCACCTGCTGACCATTTGTGGCACACCAGTGCACCATGGCACGGTGGTTGAACATTGCTGTTCTAGGGAGAAAGCAAAGACTTTGTGACCTTTGGAAGTTGAAGGTCACTTCTTAACTTCACTCTCAGGATGTCTCTCCTTGAATGTCATGCAGGAATGGCTAAGTGGTGGCCTGGATCTGACCACCGAAACAATTTATGTGACCTCTGGTAGCACCATTAGGAGACTCATGAAGAACAGGAAGTATAAGATGATGGCATTTCCTGTTGTCCTAGGCATCTCCAAAGGTCCAAACCAACCTAAGTTCTCCGTAAGTCTGCTTAGGGTTTTGGTTTAGCAAGTTTGGCAAAGGACTGAAGGGCTCCAGTAACAAAACTATCCTAAATATTTCTCTCTTTGATCTCCATCTGTGTTGGGAGAGAAATGTCATGGAATAGAGCAAGAGAGGAAGTGTGCGGGAGAGAAGAGAGATGGGCTAGATCTTCCCAGATACTCTACCCCACCACTCTATCCTCCAAACATCCTCTTCTGCTCCATTCCCCTCTTCTTTTTGACATCAGGGAGGAGGAAGATGAACTGCTAGGAAAGGGGGATAGTATTTGACAGGCTGTATCAGCCTCCAGGAGGTCTTGGCTGGCCCTAGCTAAGGGAGATAATTTTTCCCAAAAAACTTCAAACCATTAGTGATTTTATGACTTCTGGAAGGGCTGCTTTGAGGAGTAAGTGGAGGATGGTGGGGCTAATTACCTCATCTTTCACGGGGACTGCCAAAAAACCCCTCTATCATATCTTCCATTCCTTCAGCAAACTCCTCTCGGCTCTGACAGACAACTGTGGGGGTGGGGTGGGTGGGAAGGTCAACTGATATTCCTTTGGAAGCCAGGTTTGTCAAACAGGACACATTCTTAGTGGAACAGACAAAAGAAAATATTCCCAGTATGTCATTAACCCATTTCTGCCCAGCCCACCCGTGTACACATTTGATCCCTGTTGCATATATGCAATGCTAGGCAGAAATGGTTTAGTCTGTGGAACTCCTTGCCACAGGACACGGTGGTGGCATCTGGCCTAGATGCCTTTGAAAGGGAATGGGACAGATTTCTGGAGAAGTCCACCACCTGTTGCAAGCTGAGATGGGTCTGTGCAACCTCCTGGTCCTAGAAATAGGCTATGTCAGAATGCCAGATGCAAGGGAGGGCACCAGGATAAGGTCTCTTGTTATCTGGTGTGCTCCCTGGGGCATTTGGTGGGCTGCTGTGAGATACAGGAAGCTGGACTAGATGGGCCTCTGGCCTGATCCAGTGGGGCTGTTCTTATGTTCTTAACTACAATTCCCAGGAGGCCTTGCAGGTCTCTTGTTATCTGGTGTGCTCCCTGGGGCATTTGGTGGGCCGCTGTGAGATGCAGGAAGCTGGACTAGATGGGCCTATGGCCTGATCCAGTGGGGCTGTTCTTATGTTCTTAACTACAATTCCCAGGAAGCCTTGCAGGTCTCTTGTTATCTGGTGTGCTCCCTGGGGCATTTGGTGGGCCGCTGTGAGATACAGGAAGCTGGACTAGATGGGCCTATGGCCTGATCCAGTGGGGCTGTTCTTATGTTCTTAACTATAATTCCCAGGAGGCCTTGCAGGTCTCTTGTTATCTGGTGTGCTCCCTGGGGCATTTGGTGGGCCGCTGTGAGATGCAGGAAGCTGGACTAGATGGGCCTATGGCCTGATCCAGTGGGGCTGTTCTTATGTTCTTATGCCTTGTGTGCTCTCTGAGGCATCTGGTGGATCACTGTGAGGCACAGGAAGCTGGCCCTTTGGCCTGATCCAGCGGGGCTCCTCTGATGTTCTTATGGTGCCTTAGGTTGCTCACACATGACTTCACAGGCTCTCTTTGTGTCTTCAGGTGGGGCTACCAGAAGACATGGTCAAGCGCTGTGTGCAGCAGCTGGGCCTGGCACTAGATTACATGCACAGCAAGAACTTGGTGCACCGGGACATCAAGCCAGAAAACGTGCTCCTGTTTGACCGCGACTGCCGGCGCGTCAAGCTGGCCGACTTCGGCATGACGCGGAAAGTGGGTTGCCGGGTGAAGCGCATCAGTGGGACCATCCCGTACACAGCGCCTGAGGTTTGCCAGGCTGGCCGGGCAGAGGGCTTCACCGTGGACACCAGTATTGACGTGTGGGCCTTCGGGGTGCTCATCTTCTGCGTGCTCACCGGCAACTTCCCCTGGGAGGCGGCCTCGGCGTCGGACACGTTCTTTGAGGAGTTTGTGAGGTGGCAGAAGGGGCGCCTGGCAGGCCTGCCCTCCCAGTGGCGCCGCTTCACGGACAATGCGCTGCGCATGTTCCAGCGCCTTCTGGCCCTCGACCCAGAGAAACGGTGCCCCGTGAAGGAGGTCTTCTTCTTCATCAAGTACGACCTGATGTCAGAGGTGCGTCGCCGCCCCTCGTACCGCTCCCGCAAGCACACCGGAGACAAGCTCTCTTCTGGCCCTCACCGCCACGAGACGCCCAGCTCCTGTACCCCAACGCCACTCAAGAGGACCATTCTGACTGAAGGCAGCGTCTCCCGGCTGTCTGGTTCGGAGTCCGGCCTGCCCTCCCCAGGGGGAGGGAACAGAACTGACGGGCGTCAGGACAAAGGGAAAGGTCAAATGGTGCTGGCCACAGCCATTGAGATCTGTGTCTGACGAAGGCCCGGTGGGCCCCTCAGTGCCTCCCAGCCTGCAATCGTGATGTCAGCACTGCAGTGTCCTCTCCTGTTTGGGGACAGGGTGCGTGCCGAGAATCCTTTGATTCCGAAAAAGGACCATCTTTCAAAGAGAAGAAAAGGGGAAAAAAAATGTAGATGATTAACATTTGACTCAATAATCCTAAGGATGCGAAAGATCTCTGTGGGTGTCGCTGAGCCTGCTCAGAGAAGGCCATCCTTGTGTAGAAACTAGGATCTGGGAGCCAAGGGACCTGATTTGTTGGCTGCCGGAGAGTACAGAGCATGGCGTGACAATAGAGGATGTTTCGGCGCAGCTGCTCTGTCATCGCCGAGGGGAGGGAGAGCTCCTGCAGCCATGGGGGTTGTGATCGTGGTCTCCTCTAGCCAGTCAGGGGAGCTTCTGTTTTGGGGGTGGGGAGAGGGAACCATTGCCAAGAAATCACAATAGTAGTGGGTGGGTAGTAAACAGAGCAGCAACTGTGACCCTGCACATTCCCGATCTCGTCTGATCTGGGAAGCTAAGCAGGGTCAGGCCTGGTTAGTACTTGGATGGGAGACCGCCTGGGAATACCGGGTGCTGTAGGCTTATACCACAGTCTTTCCAGACTGAAGGTGGCCAACCATCTCCCTATACTGAATACTATCTCCCGATCTTGTCTGATCTCAGAAGCTAAGCAGAGTCAGGCCTGGTTAGTACTTGGATGGGAGACCGCCTGGGAATACTGGGTGCTGTAGGCTTATACCATAGTCTTTCCAGACTGAAGGTTGCCAACCAGTGCGTGGGTGGGGGTGGGGGTGTGTGTGTGGAAAGGAGCCAAAATGAGTCCGGCAGCCTCACTGGTCCGGCCGACAGCTCCTTTGCAGGGTGGGTGGGCTTGCTGGGATCAAGAAACTGGGCAAAGAGACTGTTTTTGGGGGGTTGGTGGTTCCTTCTGAAGGCAGGACAGCGAGGTCTTAGGGGGGGCCCTGTTGCCGGGAGCTCTTGGGTGCATTACGCAACCTTGAGATGGCGCGAAAAATGGCTTCTCCTTGGAGAAGAGGCCGGTGACCTCAGCACGCCAGGGGAGGCCTTGGCGGAGCCTGACTGTTGAATCGACCCCCGTCCCTTTGCTGTCTCCTTGTCCTGACTTCAGGAGGGGCTCTGAGCAATGCTTGAATAGCAGGTGGCAGAGGGGAACAAGCCCCACCTTTTGTGATGGCCCACCAGTGGGCCATATTGGGTGAAAATTAGGAGCAGGAGGGTGGATTTCATGAGGGGCCTCCTACTTTTCCCACCTGTACTCAGGCATGGGCACTGAGGCACCCCCCCCCCCCAAAAAAGAGAAAGATGGCCCAGTTGGCTAAGCCATGGCATTTGGTCCAGACTTGCCCATGGAACTATCTCTTCCTGGTGGGGTGGGGAAGGTCATAGGGGAGTTTCTTACTAGCGCCACCCCAGTGTGACTGAAGGACAGAGTCTGGACAACCGGAGGAACGCCGGGATATCACAGTGCCACCAGGGAAGCCACTGGTGCCACTGATGTAGCAAAGCATCTCCTGTGTCCGTGTGTCTGCTCGTCTTCTGTGGTTGTCCTGTCCACCGTAATTGTCCGCTATGTGGCCATCACCCCCCTCAGGAAGGAGAGATTTACTTTTGCTCCTCGGGTGTCATGACAGGGCTGGACACTCAGGCCTAGCCACAAAGGAGGGCAACGAGGAAGCCATTTTGTGTGCGGCCTCTGGCCCGCATAACCGGAAACACCCACCACGAGATGGTGGAGGGGGGCACACTGTTTGTGGGAGCGCAAGCCGGTTGCCTTGGCCCACTGGGGATCCCAGTATCCCAGACTGAGTTGTCCGGTTGAGCACCAGTTCAATAAGGGGAACGTTTCAGGAGTTAAGACTAGCCTTCCAGTGGCCGAGAGAAGGTGGGAGAGAGGTGACACAGCAATACCCTCTGCCTCAAATGTACGACACCAAGGGCTCATTTCCTATAAACTATCTGGGCTGACTTTTGACCCAGCTTGGGATTCTTGGATGCCTCTGGCAAAGGGGTTGGGGTTCTAGCTGGGGGTTGGATGTGTGGTGGTGGCTGGCCGTTGGTCCCACCATCTTTTTTTAAGCAGGAGCTGAATGGAGGGCAGATCCCCCAAAGCCTCTTGTGGTAAGAAACTGTTTGCATATGGCCGATGCTGCGACAACCCATTGGCCGTGGGGGCTCCGGTCTCCAGCTGGATTTAAAAAAAAAAAAAATCACGGTCAGTCTTGATAGGAAATGGCCAACCATCTGCCCAAAGGTCGTGTCTATCGTCCCTGAGGCCGGGATGCAGGGATGAGGCCAACTTACAATTGGGCACTAGGATGCAGGTCTCTTGTTCTCTTGTGTGCTCCCTGGGGCATTTGGTGGGCTGCTGTGAGATACAGGAAGCTGGACTAGATGGGCCTATGGCCTGATCCAGCGGGGCTGTTCACTACAATTCCCAGGAGGCCTTGCAGGTCTCTTGTTATCTGGTGTGCTCCCTGGGGCATTTGGTGGGCCGTTGTGAGTTACAGGAAGCTAGACTAGATGGGCCTATGGCCTGATCCAGTGGGGCTGTTCTTATGTTCTTAACTACAATTCCCAGGAGGCCTTGCAGGTCTCGTTATCTGGTGTGCTCCCTGGAGCATTTGGTGGGCCACTGTGAGATACAGGAAGCTGGACTAGATGGGCCTATGGCCTGATCCAGCGGGGCTGTTCTTATGTTCTTAATTAACCTAAGGCCAAGGAGGGGTGGTGGGGGTTATTTTTCTGTCCACAACGGGGCTTTTACCAATGAGGTGCCCTCATTTCACCAAGGGCTTAGACCAATCGTGACCTCCCTGAGCTGTTGACTCGATCCCCATCGATCTGTGGGGAGGCCTTCTTTGCCTGTGAATCGTTTCCAGTCGCCCCCTCAAAGCCCTGTCGAATTCGGGGCAGAGAAAGGCGTGTCTTGCACTAGCTCTGGCATGAGGTCGGGTTGGGTTGCGTCCCATCCCTTCTCCCAGGCACTCTCCACCCCAGAGTAGGAGAGAGTGGAACCAGACAGAGAAACCACAGCACCGTTCTTCATCCCCATGGGTGAAATCGGCACCTCCGAACCAGAAGTGGGGTGCCCCAGGGGTGCATGTGGGTTTGTGTGTACGTTTGACCAAGTTCCTCCCTGAAGCTCTGTATTTTCTGCACAAAGGGCTATAATGCTATTTTTGAAGCAACAGCAGTTTACAATACAACAGAGACAACGTGGCCCCCCACCCCACACCATTCTTCCCCCTCCCTGGCTGCCTTTCCCAACTTGGGGAGTCAGGGGGGGCACCACCTGGCAGCTGGTTTTAACCAGTGTTTGTGTGTGCATGTTTGAGTGTGTGTCAAAATCGAGGGTGCGCTTTTTTGTCTAATCCATGCCAACGTGCGCGCCCTTGCCCAGTACGTCGGCAAACGGCAACCCCAGTTGTTCATGAGCATCAGATACGTGCCCAGGTGAACCCCCAACCGCAACCATCGTTGTCTAGCAGACTTCCGGTAACGTTCGGGGAGAGGAGGAGAAGTGTGAGGGACACCACCTAACTGCCTTCTCCACTGCCCTTCAGGCAAGCGCCCCTTTCCGAGGGCCCCAAATAGTACGACCTTCCTTGGCGCGACCCCGGCCGCCACCCTTCACACCTGTCTGTTCCCGCTTGTCGATCCGTCCATCTTGACAGTCTGCGTCTTGAGTCGTCTGTGGGGAGAACACAGCCGTCCCGAGCCCCTCTCTCTGGGCAACGCCCACCCACCTCGTGCGTGGGAGGGCTCGGGGCGGCGGCAAACGCTAGACTTTTTTTTAGAAATAGGCATTGCACAGATTTTAGATGATATTAGCCGCAATCTTCTCCTTTTTGCCTTAGGTTCCAACTGTCCTTGATCTTTTGTGCAATAATGTAGATAAGGATTAAGAACACCGTGTAGACCTTGTTCTCTCTCTTCTTTTTAATTTTTCAGTTGTTGGGGGGGGGAATTGAGGGGCAAGGGTAGGGCATAGGGGGTGGGGGGTGGGGCTGTAGCACACACTTGTGCGTATAAAATACTTTCCACAATCTCGTTCATGGTTGTCTGTCCCTTCGGTTGGCCGTCCACTTTCGGATCCTCCTCCTCCCACATCAGACCTTTTTTTTTTTTTTTTCCCCCCTGTGTTAAGACATGTTACCTCAGTTTCTGTCATGGTTAAGAAGAAGGAACAGTTTTTTTAAAAAAAACAAAAACAAAAATACAAGAAAAATGGTAACAATGAAAAAAAATAAAAAAATAATAATTACGGAAGATGGATTTTGTATGGAAGATTAAGACTTGGAAAAAAAAATAATGAACAAAAATAAGTGGTCATTTCCTGTTGTAGCCTTGAGGCAGTGATGCTTTTCCAACGTGGGGATTGTGGTGAGGTTCGCTCGGCTCAGGGGTGTGCTTGACATGGATGTCGGTGGCATTTCAGTGTCGCTCTATGTCAGTACGGTGACCGAGCAGGCCAAGAGGAAAATGGCGACTGTCCTATTAAGAGGCGGGCTGCTTGGTCCTATCCGACGTCCCCCGTGCCGATGCGGCGGCATTTGCGTCCCCTTGCCGCAGAGAAAGCCCCAGCCGCAACCGCAGCAACGGGACTTGCGCCTGCTCAATCGCTGATGCAAGTTTGAGCGTGTCAACCTGGAAAGGGGGATAGGTATATGGTGTGTCCCACTGCCACGAATCCCTCCCGCTCCTGGGCCCGATCTAGCCCCTTCCTGCCCTCACCCTGCCCCGTTACACCCTCTCCCCACCCCTCCGCTGCTCAGCACGGAGCTTACCTGCTCTCCAGTGCGCATCACGGCCTGCGCTGGTGCCAGCAGGACAGGCCTTCCCACTGGTGTGGCTGACTTTGCTGTTGCAATGTGCTTTACGGTACATTGGCAACAGTCTGCACTGGAGAGTGATGCCACAGGATTTTGTCATTCACATGTACATAGGAGTAAGGCCCAGTGAGCTCAGTGGGACGTCTGAGTAAGCATACATAGGATTGCGCTGTTTACGCTGGCGCAGAATTCATCTGAATGGATGCAGCAGGTCTTCCTTCCATTACAACTGGTCTCTCATCTTGTTCCACACAAGCCTGTTAAAGGGACCAAAGCGGTGCCCCTTATAACCTGTGGCCACCCTCGGCTGAACGACTAGGGTGATTTGACTTCATTTTGTTGGACGGCTTAGGACACAAGGCGAGACTTTCTATCGTGTTTTTTTTTTTTTACGATGTAGCGCAAATCGGTTCTTTTGAAACACCCTGTTTTGTGGTAGTCAATGTTTTGACTCGGGTTGCCACGTCTTGTGTTGGTTTGTTTTTAAATAGGGCTCCCGTCAACATTACACATCACACACGCCATGGGAGCGCATGAACCATCAGTGCGATGGTTCCAAGCTCCAGGAGAAAAAAGGAGCGGGATTGGTCCTGGCTTGCGGGTGTCCCATGTAGATAGAAAGCGGCGAAACGCTGACGTTTTTTGTAAACATTTTAATTTATTAAACCAAATAAAAGTTGGAAATCAAAATACAGAAAGTGGAGAATCTGGCTGCCTTGTGAGGTGGGACTTAAATCTGTTCTAATAACCAGTCCAAAGTCTTGGGGATGGGGGGGGTGATGACACAAATGAGGGTCATAGAGGGCTGCGTAAAGACCACCATCAAAGGGCTGATTTGTTTGGACTGAAAAAGGTTTGGTAATGTGGCTGGAGTTACCCTGCACATGCCTGATCTTGTCTGATCTTGGAAGCTAAGCAGGGTCAGGCCTGGTTAGTACTTGGATGGGAGACCGCCTGGGAATACCGGGTGCTGTAGGCTTCTACCATAGTCTTTCCAGACTGAAGGTTGCCAACCAGTCAGTCTCCAGAACATGAATCAACTGGCCTATTGGTCAATTTTGAAGGACCCATCGCAATCCCTTGGTGCCAGCTTATCCTCTCTCCTCCTCCTGACGCACAGCAATAACAACACATTGTAACGTCTAGAAAAGCCTACAATTCTCTGGTGTGACAGCCCCAATTCTAGAAGCGGTTTTGTCTCCCCAAAGCACTGCTACTGGAATGAGCTGTGCCCATGAAGCACATGGAGGGTACGGGAACTCACCTTTATCGGGGGTGCTTATTGCACCCTTCATCTGGGCTCTTGAGGCTGGTGGCGGTTCTTTGTCCTGTACGAGAGACATTAGGTCGGGCAGACGTCCCCACAGTACGCATTGTGAAAATGTTTTCAGCCACTCAACATTGATCAATAACAGACAGGGAGAGGCCTGTCCCCTCCCCGAACATCCTTGGGGTTATTAGTAGTCCAATCCTATAGAGCAGGGGTGTCCAAACCCCAGCCCTGGGGCCACTTGTGACCCTCAAGGCCTCTCAATGCAGCCCTCAGGGAGTCCACAGTCTCCAATGAGACTCTGGCCCTCTGGACATTTGTTGGAGCCCACACTGGCCCGACACAACTGCTCTCAGCGTGAGTGTGACTGTTTGACCTCTCACGTGAGCTGTGGGATGAGGGCTCCCTCCACTGCTTGTTTCACGTCTGTGATGCAGTAGTGGCAGCAAAGGAAAGGCCAACCTTGCTTTGTGCAAGGCCTTTTATAGGCCTTGAGCTATTGCAAGACCTTCATTCATTAATATAAGTTTCGTCTTTAAAATATTCATTTATGTAAACTTATGTAAATGTATTCAAATTTTAAATGTAAATTATTTCTTTTTTTCCCTGGCCCCCGACACAGAGTCAGAGAGATGATGTGGCCCTCCTGCCAAAAACTTTGGACACCCCTACTATAGAGGAGTGGGCTGTCGGCCAAAGCGCATTACAACAGCGGAATGCACTTTCGCTATTGCAAAAGACCCACCAACCGTGCACAGAGAGTTCTGTTGATGTGCGCATTGCTGCAACAGGCCACAATACTGCCACTGGTTCTCGCTACGTCTGCCGGAACAGATAAGGCAGCAGTGGGGGTGAAACTGGCTGGGGAGGGGGGAGAAATGGTGAGTGAGCTGGCAATGGTATGGGATGGATGTGTGGCAATCATGCACACTGGAGCCTACCCCCGAGGCAGAGGGGACAATGTTGTCCTTCTGATGATTGAAAATGTCACAAGCCGCTTTCTCCAGGGTGCCACCATAAAACCAGACTGTGAACAGAGCCAAAGTATCATTTAAAGAGCACCAGCCCTTGAATCTCTTGAATATGACCCTCCAGTGGATGTTAGTTTTTAGATACATCCATCTATAGACAAACCTCTTATCAGGCAGTGGCTTGTGATGGTGGAAGACTGTTCAACGAGCATATGTACTATGTAGTCTGATAGTGGGTGCACTGAACATTTGATAAGAACTTGCCATGTTCCCACTGGTACAACAGCCATTGCTACTGGGACATTGGTGGGTGTTAGGTCTCCATCCTAGAGTCTAGATTGAGTTTTAGGGTTTAACTCTGGAAGCCTATGTACTATTGACCCATGACCATGTGATCTCTGCATGCTGCCCTGTGCCCAAGATTAGGGGATTGGGCTGCCAGAGGTCAAGGCAGGTGTGATTTCAGCATTTCTGTCTTGACATTAGGCCAAGGGGGGTTATAGATCTGAGTGTCCCCTACCTCCACGGTGTGGATCAGGCCCCATGCAGCTGCTGTCTAGATTTGGTACAAATCATGCAATAAGCATATTGTCTAATTTGGCCCCAGGATACACGATACGTTCACCATGGAGACCAGCATCCCCATGGCTTATCCCATCATCTCCTCACCTGTCACAAGGTGTACAAACCCACCATTTGACACAGAAGAATCAGGTTGAGGTTTTCCCCTCTCCTGGTCTGTGGTAGCTTTAGTGGCTGCTGGAAGTCAGATGAGTAACTCAGAGCCATGGTTCAGCTTCACAAGCCGAGTCTGGGTACGCATTCCAGTGAGGGACAGAGAACTGACGGACCTAAAGAACGACATATGTAAGTAAGGGAAGCCAGGGCAGAACTTCGATGCCCAAGAAGAAGGCTTGCAAATGGCTTACCATGCAGACATTCATGAAGCTCGGACACAATCCACTGGTCAGTTCTTCTGCACAAACCATGCTCCTTCCACCTCACAGTCATCTCAGTGGTGACTGTGCAGGAGAATTCCTTGTGAAATGTGCTTGATGGGTCAGCTCCCCAGGCCCTTCCTCTCAACTATGCCCCCAAGCTGCCACCTCACCCTACCTCATAACAGGACCGGGTTCTGGGGAGGAGGGGGAACGGCCCTGATCTCTGGAGCGAGTGAGCTTGTTAGAAACATCACCACACTGGAGAAGCATCTCTGCCTCACTTCGATCGTGTTGTGACTTAGCCTTGTGAAATGGTCGGATGTCGTTTGCAACGGTCTTGTACTTTACTCCTGCAAGGAGAGGGAGGGAGAGGGCGGGGGCGTAGTGACGGCACCCCCAGGGATGAGAAACGTCTGCCCACTCCTTCCTGGAGGAGAGAATTGTAAAGCGATGGAAACTATCACCGTCCCGAGCAGAAGTGCAGAACAAGCGTTTGTAAATATTCGGGAATTCTCTCGATTTGTGCAAAAGGAGGTTTTTCAATGTTATTTAATTAATTCTATATTGCAGACAATTGCTACAAAATAAATAAAAAAAAACGGGGGTTGGAAAAAAAAATGACATCTGTGTATGTGTGAATCTTTCACAGTCCTTAGGTGGGAAAAGATGCTGTTGGGAAGGGTAGGGGTGGGGGGGGAGAGAAAGAATGGGCCGGTTATTCCCCTCCCCAGACACGCCGTTAGGCCATTACGGAGCTGTGTATTTCAGAGAAGCCAAATATGGCTGGGTCAGAAAGCTGGCATAGGTTGCCATGTCAGACCCCCCCCCCCCCCAAAAAAAATAGGGTTGAAAAGAACCATATGGTGGCATTAATTAATTAATTAATTAATTAATCAAATTTTTACACCACCCTTCATCTAGGGAGCTCAGGGTGGCCCCTCCCCAACTTTTTTCCTTACAACAACCCTGTGAGGTAGATGAGGCTGAGAGTGACTGGCCCAAGGTCACCCAGGAAGCTTTCTGGCTGAGCTTTGAAACCTGGATCTTCCAGGTCTGACTCCAAAACCAGAAACACGACATCATGCTTGCTCTCAATATCCCACCTTCCCATGGAGTTCACAGTGGCAGTTGTTGGTTCCCCTGCGCATTCCTGATCTTGGAAGCTAAGCAGGGTCAGGCCTGGTTAGTACTTGGATGGGAGACCGCCTGGGAATGCCGGGTGCTGTAGGCTTATACCATAGTCTTTCCAGACTGAAGGTTGCCAACCATCTCCCTATACTGAACACTATCTCCTGATCTTGTCTGATCTCGGAAGCTAAGCAGGGTCAGGCCTGGTTAGTACTTGGATGGGAGACCGCCTGGGAATGCTGGGTGCTGTAGGCTTATACCATAGTCTTTCCATGCCTGATCTCGTCTGATCTCGGAAGCTAAGCAGGGTCAGGCCTGGTTAGTACTTGGATGGGAGACCGCCTGGGAATACCGGGTGCTGTAGGCTTATACCATAGTCTTTCCATGCCTGATCTCGTCTGATCTCGGAAGCTAAGCAGGGTCAGGCCTGGTTAGTACTTGGATGGGAGACCGCCTGGGAATACCGGGTGCTGTAGGCTTATACCATAGTCTTTCCATGCCTGATCTCGTCTGATCTCGGAAGCTAAGCAGGGTCAGGCCTGGTTAGTACTTGGATGGGAGACCTCCTGGGAATACCAGGTGCTTGAGGCTTATACCATAGTCTTTCGAGACTGAAGGTTGCCAACCGTTTGTTGGTTCCCGGGTTGGTCTCCCATTCAGGCACTGGCCAGATCTCGACCTGCTGAACTTAGTATTGCCCCAGGTGTTGCCCCAATCACCAGAAAGTCTTGCGCTGGCCCCAGTTTTAACTGACCCCATTCGTGCTTCTGGGGCCAGGGAATGGGTACCTGGGTCGAAGGCTGCCATTTCCAGTGAGCCTTGTGATTGCCTGGGATTAAAAAATCCTTCCCGCCGCCACACAGCATGTACATTGCAAGAGCTTTGATGTGCACTCAAGGCTGCATCCTGGGCGGTACAGCTGCACCAGCGTGCCGGGAGAGAGTGTGCACACTGGTTCCCGACACGGCCGCTCATTAATATGGATGCCCGTTGGCTCTTGATCCCGTCCTCGCCTTGTGACAGCCGAGCCGATTCTACCAGGAACGGCAAGGGCCGAGAAAGGCTTTGGGCGATACCGCAAGCAGAGCGCGAGGGAGAGCCTACAAAACCGCCAGTGTGCAGAGACACAGATGTGTGCAGTCTCTGGAGCATCCGTCGTTGGGAGGGAGAGGCAAAGCCCCAGTTCTAGTCAGGAGGAAGTATGATGGACTTCAGGGTGGGCTTGGGTAGGCCCGGCCGATCACAGTATTTTAACAGCATCCCTCATCCTATTATCTTGGGGTCTTGGTATTTAACAGTTTACTTATTTTAAAAATGCCGTTTCAGTGTGCAACACACACAAACACATACACAAGTAGACAATGTCGGGGTGTGTGTCATCTCAGTTATTTATCGCATGTTTTGGGTTGTGTCTTGGCCAGAGCACTGGAGGCTGAATGAGAGCTTAAGAACATAAGAACATAAGAACAGCCCCACTGGATCAGGCCACAGGCCCATCTAGTCCAGCTTCCTGTATCTCACAGCGGCCCACCCAATGCCCCAGGGAGCACACCAGATAACAAGAGACCTCATCCTGGTGCCCTCCCTTGCATCTGGCATTCTGACATAACCCATTTCTAAAATCAGGAGGTTGTGCATACACATCATGGCTTGTACCCCATAATGGATTTTTCCTCCAGAAACTTGTCCAATCCCCTTTTAAAGGCGTCTAGGCTAGACGCCATCACCACATCCTGTGGCAAGGAGTTCCACAGACCGACCACACGCTGAGTAAAGAAATATTTTCTTTGTCTGTCCTAACCTGCCCAACACTCAATTTTAGTGGATGTCCCCTGGTTCTGGTATTATGTGAGAGTGTAAAGAGCATCTCCCTATCCACTCTGTCCATTCCCTGCATAATTTTGTATGTCTGAATCATGTCCCCCCTCAAGCGTCTCTTTTCTAGGCTGAAGAGGCCCAAACGCTGTAGCCTTTCCTCATAAGGAAGGTGCCCCAGCCCCGTAATCATCTTAGTCGCTCTGTTTTGCACCTTCTCCATTTCCACTATGTCTTTTTTGAGATGCGGCGACCAGAACTGGACACAGTACTCCAGGTGTGGCCTTACCATCGATTTGTACAACGGCATTATAATACTAGCCGTTTTGTTCTCAATACCCTTCCTAATGATCCCAAGCATAGAATTGGCCTTCTTCACTGCCGCCGCACATTGGGTCGACACTTTCATCGACCTGTCCACCACCACCCCAAGATCTCTCTCCTGATCTGTCACAGACAGCTCAGAACCCATCAGCCTATATCTAAAGTTTTGATTTTTTGCCCCAATGTGCATGACTTTACACTTACTGACATTGAAGCGCATCTGCCATTTTGCTGCCCATTCTGCCAGTCTGGAGAGTCTGGAGCTTGTGAGCAATAATACCAGCATTCATCTCGTATATTGAATCAAGAATGAGTCTTTTGGCATTGATCCTTTTGTGTAACTCTATCATGCATACATTTGTGTGTGTGTGGGGGGGGGGTCCATGTGCACTATGTATGGCCCACAGATGAAATTTGTGTGTGGGCAAGTTCCTAGATCAGAACTAGGAGTTCGATCCTATGCATGTCTACTCAGAAGAAAAGTTCCATTATAGACAATGGGGCTTACTGCCAGGTCAGTGGCTATAGTAGTGGGTCTTAGTCCTGCTCAGTCAGCAGTGGTTCTCATCACCGGGACCCACTTTTTAGAATGAGAATCTGTCAGGACCTACCAGAAGTGATGTCATGACCGGAAGTGACATCATCAAGCAGGACAATTTTTCACAATCCTAGGCTGCACATGCCTGATCTTCTCTGATCTTGGAAGCTAAGCAGGGTCAGGCCTGGTTAGTACTTGGATGGGAGACCGCTTGGGAATACCAGGTACCTGTTGGCTTATACCATAGTCTTTCGAGACTGAAGGTTGCCAACCATCTCCCTATACTGAACACTATCTCCCGATCTTGTCTGATCTCAGAAGCTAAGCAGGGTCAGGCCTGGTTAGTACTTGGATGGGAGACCACTTGGGAATACCGGGTGCTTTAGGCTTATACCATAGTCTTTCGAGACTGAAGGTTGCCAGCCAAGGCTGCAATCCTATCCAGGAGGAAGACCCATTGACTATCATTGCTAAAAGCGCCTTCATAGTAGCCTGTTAAACGTACAAATCTGTGACATTCCCCCAAATGCATCGCATACCAGGGTAGCATCAAGTCTAATATATTAAAAATAAAATATTGAAATGAATGGGCTCCCACCCGAAATTGGCTCGCGCCCCACACAGTGGGTCCCTACCCACAGTTTGAAAAACACTGGTCTTTAGCCACAGTCTCTTAGCCACTGTGCTACATTAGCTCTGATTGAAGGTTCCTTCTTCATAAGAGAAGATGTATTGTGGGATGCGTTGTGGGAAAGCCCTTCCCAATGCCTTTTCCTATGGCTGAGTCTCTCTCTCTCTCTCGCTCTCTCTCTCTCTCTCTCTCTCTCTCTCACACACACACACACACAGAGAGAGAGAGAGAGAGAGAGAGAGAGAGAGAGAGAGAGAACACACCTCGTAACAGGGTCAAGAGATGGACACTGACTGTATTCCAGCCACGTTTTGCCAGGCTAATTTCAATTTCCTGGTAATTATGCAAATGAGTGTGGATTTAATTAAGGGCACATTTCATTAAAATCTTCTTGGGAGATTGAAGGAGCGGGATGAGGTTGACGAGGGGAGAGAAAGAGGGCGGCCGCGGTGTTGTCACAGCCCAGGGAAATAGCTGACAGCAGGTGCGACGTTGTCTAGTGTTTCCTGCAAGAGCCCAGTTAGTGTGCCATTAAATGCACGGCAGTGGTGGAAATTTCCTCCCCACCCCCCCAGTGTAGCTGTAGTGGCAGGCAGTGCAGAAAGCTGCACTTAGATTAAAGCTGTGAGATGCAAACCAGCTGAGTCTACACCTTTGCTATGGTCTTTGTTCTTTCTCTCTCATCCACACAACCCCACAAACCCATCACTACCTCTGACCTCATCTATTTTGGCATCCCTTGATCCCCACTTTGCTGCGTGTGCTTCGGTAGCAGTCATCTTCCCCCATCGTCCGCCACAGCTATGGTAGGAAGCGATAACAGCACGGCTTTGATAGGGTACTCAGCCTCTCTCTCTCTCTCTCTCTCTCTCTCATACTTGTGTCCCTTTGCTGCTGCCTGCCGGTCATTTAATCACCTCGAACATCAATCACCGTGGGTAGGTTCATACTTATGGCAACTGCTGCACGAGTGACCCTTGAGCACATGGAAGTTGCTGGCAGGCTTCCCACCAGGCCCCGCTCCAGTTGGGGCAATGTTTCTGAGGACTTGGAACCCCCCCATGTGGCTTTCTAAAAATGCAACAGTAAGGAAGGCTGTGAGATCACTAGCTTGTCCAAAATGAGACTGTTTCTCCAGCTCTTTTGCTCAAGTGGGCAAGTTCAGTCTCAGGTCCTGCCCCACTACAAATCTTTTCCCATTTTTGGAGGCCTTGGGACAGCCACAGATTGTGACACTACCAGGCCCCTCTTAGAAAACTCTGGTTTTGGATGCACCTGACCCAGCAACCCTGATGTGCAAGGTTGTGGCTGTTCACAAAGTGTGGTGGGCTTGCCCCTCTTGTACACAGAGCCCTGGCAGAAATGCTGGTGATCGTCAATGAAGCATCAGTGAGACTGTTTGGCAGACATTAGCCAGGCAAATGGTTGGTTGGCAACCTTCAGTCTCGAAATACTATGGTATAAGCCTTCAGTACCCGGTATTCCCAGGCGGTCTCCCATCCCAGTACTAACCAGGCCTGACCCTGCTTAGCTTCCAAGATCAGACAAGATCGGGCATGGAAAGACTATGGTATAAGCCTACAGCACCCGGTATTCCCAGGCGGTCTCCCATCCAAGTACTAACCAGGCCTGACCCTGCTTAGCTTCCGAGATCAGACGAGATCAGGCATGTGTACGCCACACGCATACTTCCAATCAACAGAGTGCCCTGAACACAACAAGGCTAGTTCTGGATCAGACCAAAGGCCTTTCCGGTCCAACATTCTGCTTCCCATCCAGATGTTTCCAGCAGGTCAACAAGGGGAGATCAAAAAAGAAAAAAAAGGAAGGTCCTGCCATCACTTCCCAGCATTGCCACAGAACCAGATGCCATTGAACCCAGTGGTAACATGTCGCCATCATGACTAGTAGCCATTGGTAGACTTGTCCTCCATGGCTTGAGCTGATCAAGCTTATAATTGTCTCCATTGACTGGCAGACGTCTGTCCAATCCCACTTTGCAAAATGGGTCCCATAATGGCATGAGAATGGCCTTTTCTGCAGCGACAGGATCACTGCACCCTGGACAACTGTGACAAATGAATCCCAATACTGGACATTTGTGTCTCAGACATTTATGTCCCAATATAGGTATATTTATATTAGATATACTTTTTTATTTTCAACACACAAAGGTAGAGTTATGGTTAGGGCTGGGATAAGAGGCTTAGGATATATAACATGGGGTTTGCTGCCCAGTTATAGTTGTTGTTGTTGGCAACCTTCAGTCTCGAAAGACTCTGGTATCGCGCTCTGAATGGTGGTTCTGGAACAGCGTCTAGTGTGGCTGAAAAGGCCAATCCGGGAGTGACAATCCCTTCCACACCGGGAGCAAGTGCAGTCTGTCCCTGGTCTGTCTCCCTGGATGTGGGCCTTCCTTCTTTGCCTCTTTGCCTCAGACTGTTGGCCAAGGGTCTCTTCAAACTGGGAAAGGCCATGCTGCACAGCCTGCCTCCAAGCGGGCCACTCAGAGGCCAGGGTTTCCCACCTGTTGAGGTCCACTCCTAAGGCCTTCAGATCCCTCTTGCAGAATCCCAGTTATAGTGGGATGCAAATAACCAGGACCCTCCACCCCCAAAAGACGCAAATGTCCAGGGACTCGATTCGACCGGGAAGCATTTAACCAGGACACAATCATCCCAGAGGCAAAGTACCCTTTAGTACCCTAGTACCCTTTCCTGCTTGTCTACCTGAAGAAAGAAAAAAGCAGCAAAGGTTGAGAAATGGGTTCTCTCTCTGTCTGCAAACCGGCCACCTTAAGTTGGACACCATCTATGGGAAACCTGGTGCCACCAAGCTGTTCTGTGCAAGATGCAAGGAAACGTAGGGTTGACCCACACAGCCCCGACCTGTGGGGAGGCACTCGGAAGGCTGTGGCCGATCTGATTAGGGCACTGGAGCAGGCACTGTGGGCGAAAGGATTTGATGGACGCAAGTCCACGCCTGCTTGCCCTTGTCTCGGCATGACTCTGCAGGGCCGTGGCTTTTCACCGAGTGCAAATGACTGGAAGTTGGACGCCTGTCACAACAGAGGAGGGAGGCCACTGCTTGATGAGCGTGGCTCCAATTATGGCCACTCATGTTCTGAAGGAAGGAGTGGGCTCGGCTGAGGACATGCGTACGGGTCATAGCATAGCTACCGGGTGCAGTAAATATTGCAGTCACTGCAGCGTGCCATGTTTGTGATTCCTCCCAGTCGCCGTGGGAGCCCTTCTGGGCCGCAGCGGCAACTGTGGGCCTATACGGGACCATCGCCAACCTTCCTTGCAAGGTGGGGTGGTCACATGGCTAATGTTAATGAGGGGTGGATGGTATCTGCCTTGGACAGTAGATTGCTAGAAGGTGGCAGGTTAGTAAGGAGCATCTCCTGCAAGTGTTTCATTGACAAACTGTCAGGCAGAAGCATAACTAGGAAGCCCTTGCACCTGGGGCAGTGATGTCACATTGTCAGGGTTCTTCTCCTCCTCCGGAGGAGGCACTTGCAGCTTCGGGCCCCCGTTCCTTCTCCTGTGCAGTCTCCCCTTTGAAGGGGAGCTTCCATAGTAGAAGGAACAGCGGGCACAAAGCCACTGCGGTGAGCATCCCTCCTCCAGTAGAATCACAAGTGCCGCAAGGTATTCACCGCCTGGTCCTCTCCGGAGGAGTCAGTGGTGGCTTTTCACCCCCCTTGGCCTGGCACCCGGGGCAGGTACCCCTCAGGCTCTGCCCTAGTTATGCCTCTGCTGTCAAGTCTTGGTTGTTCCATTCATTTGCACATCACACCTGGTCCCCTCTCCTTTAAAATGTTCTTCTGGAGGAGGAAGCAACCAAACTGAGCTGGAAATGCTTGCTATAGCACAAGCTCGACGGTGCCTCCTTGGGACCCTGGAGCCACACGCCCCTCCCTCCAGAGCAGATGCCGTCTGCCATTGATTCGGCAGAACAAGGCTCTCCGGCACCCCGCAGGCCTCTGCCGGTTGCTATAGCAACTGCAGCTGCTGGGGCTTGCTCCGGCTATGAAAGATGCACTGCTCCATGTGGCTGGAGCTCCTTTCTCCTGTAGGCATGGAGGGAGGAGGCAGAGATGATCCAATGGCTGTGGTTTGAGGCACGGCTCTAAAGGGCTTAGCCCAAGCCGCAGGGTCGGCCCGTCCAAGAGGCCGACTGAGACACTTGCCTCAGGTCACGAATTAGATGGTCCCCCCCCACCATCTGCCTCCTTGCATTATTTTGAGATCTAAGTTTTGCATCCCAATTGCAAAGCTGAATTTGAAGTGTGGTAAACCATGGGGGCTATTTCTGTCCAATCTGAAATACCGGGGGGGGGGGGGGGCTTGACCCAAGTGTGGTCAT
The DNA here is from genome assembly GCF_035046505.1 of Tiliqua scincoides. Taxonomy (NCBI): domain Eukaryota; kingdom Metazoa; phylum Chordata; class Lepidosauria; order Squamata; family Scincidae; genus Tiliqua; species Tiliqua scincoides. The sequence goes on along the minus strand of NC_089833.1, from coordinate 6,654,238 downwards.
CAAATCAGGCTGGAAGATTCCCTGCATTGTTCATTGGGGTCACCAAAGCTTCACCTATAGGGAAATCTGATAATTCTGTACCATAACATCCCCATTTTAGGCCCGGAGCAGTGATGTGCAGTGAATGGAATGGCTGGGAAGGCACTTGCTATGGCGTCGCAGTGCACTCCCAGAAGCCACAGCGTCTACGCAATCAGAGCGGAGACTGAGCTCTTGCTGCCTCAGCTCTGATCTCCCCCTGTACAAGCCTGTTAGTATATAGGAAGAGACTAGACTTGTGGCGGACAAGAGCTCAGCCCCCCCCCCGTGATCGTGCATCACTCAGAAAGTCGGTGGGGCATGCGCACCAACAAAGGGGAAGCTGACGCTATTTTTCTTGGCGTGTAACAGGTGAGACTCTGCCTCCCCTGACCGCACGTCCCTGGTCTGGAGTCATGTCAGAATGTCATTGGAAACATAGGTTGGTTGGCTGGCAACCTTCAGTCTCGAAAGACTATGGTATAAGCCTACAGCACCTGGTATTCCCAGGCGGTTTCCCATCCAAGTACTAACCAGGCCTGACCCTGCTTAGCTTCCGAGATCAGATGAGATCGGGCATGTGGTGCTGAAAAGGAAGCTGAGCACAATAGGACTTATCTGATCCTAGCCAGCCCCTTCACGGGTACTTAGGAAGCTGCTTCATACCGAGTCAGACCATTTGCCCATTCACCTCACTGGCCAGCAGCAACACCCCCGGCTTCAGGCAGGAATTTCTCCCTGCCCTACCAAATTCAGGTATCAGCTTCAGGCTTCCACTAACCTGGCATCCTGCTATGCAGGAGGCTTCAGATGGCAGCAGGACCTTCTTCTCACCCCAAGACTGCCACTCTCTGTGCCTTGACCCAGCTGGTTTCCAAGAGGGGCCCCAAGGCAGGAGACGGACAAGTTTGACATTCTTACGCTAGCTGCTGTCACTGCGGATAGTCACAGAGCCATCAACTCCTGCCCAAAACATGCAGAGCTCAAGGTGACCCAGGGTGCCTTGCAGAAGCAAGCAATGTGGCCCCAAAGAGGTTGCCTTTCAGCGCACTGTGCAGAAGTCCAGAAATGGTCATGCTGACATAAGAGCAGTGTACGTTTTTCCATCCATGTCCTTGGCAGGGTTGCCACAAGAGGAATTAATGTGACTGAGGCCCCCAGTCCGATCCAACTTTCCAGCACCGGCTGCAGCCGCGCCAACAGGGCATGCACTGCATCTTGTGGGGGGGACGGGACAGTCGTGGAAGCCTCCTCACAGTAAGAGAACACTTGTCCCCTTACCTTGGGGCTGCATTGCGGCTACATCAGTGCTGGGAAGTTGGACAGGATTGGGCTCTAAGTTCTTGACCCCAGGGAATAGAAAATGGGGGGGGGGGTTTGCTGATCCAACAACCAGGGTCCCCCAAACAGGCCTTAGAGTTCAGCAATGGGGATGGGGTTACTTCCTCTTGGCTCCTTCCCTGACACCATCTCATAACCCAATATTTCTCAAGGCACTAGGTGGGTCACGAGCCCATTTTAGGTGGGAATGTGTATTTTATTTTTAATATATTAGACTTGATGCTACCATTTCGTGTGAGGGGAAATGTTACAGGCTGCAATCCTATTCACACTTTCCTGGGAGTAAGCTCCATTGACTATAATGGGACTTACTTCTGAGTAGACAGGCATAGGATTGGGCTCACAGATCTGTACTTTTCACAGGCTTCCCCATAGTACCTAGTACAAAGTACACAGAAGTACTTTGGGGCTTCTACGTATATGCTTTTAACAATGATCGTCGATGGGGCTTACTCCTGCATAAGTGTGAATAGTATTGCAGCCTTCAGGATATTTGGGGAATTTTTATTAAATAGAGCAGCAACTGCTTGGGAAGCTTAGGAAGGTTCTTTTTTATTTTAAATAAATTTTTATGCATATAGTTATTGAAAACTTTAAACTTTCTTACTTGTGTTGGCATCCTTCAGTCTCGGAAGACCATGGTGTCACGCTCTGAATGGTGGTTCTGGAACAGAGTGTCCTCTCCAGTGCGCAAAGCCTGGGTAAAGTAGGTATGGAGGATAGGCTGTTACCCATGCAGCAAATCCCCCCTCTCCACCACACTGAAATGGTCCAATGGAAAGGCAGAGGCCAATATGGTTGGTTCCAGCGGCGTCGCAGGAGTTGCCAGAACGTGACTGTGTTCAGCCATGAACTGCCTCAGGGACTCCGGCTCCGGATTTTGCCTTGAGATTGATCCTGAAGCCTTTTCCATAACTGGATGTAGCCACAAGGCAGTGGAGGTTTGGGATCAGAGTTTTCCTTCTCTTTTCTTTTCTTACTTGATTGATTTGATTATATCATATGGGGGTGTCAAAAATTTTCCTGCTTGATGATGTAACTTCAGCCATGACATCACTTCCAGTTTAACAACATCATTTCTGGCGGGTTCCGACTGATTGTCATTCTAGAAAGTGGGTCCCGGTGTGAAAATGTTTGAGAAGCACTGAAACCCAACCACAGAAAGGGGCTTACCGCTTCCCCATTGGCCACTACAAGCCCCTACCGGAGTTGCAAGAGGTAGTGTGGCTTCGCTAAGTGTGGTTAAGCCAAGGAACAAATTAATAAACACAGGAGCGGTGCGGGGGGGTGTTGTTTTGATGGGAGGGATTGTCGCAGTTCGCAGCTGGCCTCGACTTGCAAACAATTCATTTAGATTATGAAAGCCAAAAAATTGAGGACAAAACAAGCCAGATTGTTTGCTTCCCAAAGGAAGAAAAGGAGAGAAGCGGAACGTAGATTAAAAATTATATCAAATCACATCAGCTCCCCTCCCTTCTCTCTGCCACTCTTCCTTGGGAGGAGAAGCCCAGAGCACATCAGAATGTGGCATCCTTATATTTTAAAGTTGCCAACTGACCAGAAATAACACAAACCAGGATTCTGTGCATCAGAGTGTTGGGCCCCTAACAAGAGCAAGGGCAGATGTTTTTTTCCTCTCTCCTGCCATTTTCCCCTTCTCCAATCTCGATCCTCTGCTTTTATTTTTTCCTTCCCTTCTAGGAAGGTGAGTAGGAAGAGAATCGTAACAAGAGTTGTGGCCACCCCATCTTAGCCTGGAGTCGTCATGGTCTGGTACCTGGTTTTTTTTATCCTGCTGAACAGTCTGGGTGGAAGGAGCCCAGGAGCGAGCTAGAGCTATTTTCCAGCACAGATTGCACTTGGGCTAGACCAGTTACTGGATACTTGGACTGGATACCTTCAGGGTCTTGCTTCCTTACGTGCAGGAGTGGACCCCCAACTTGTCCCATCCTGTTGCAATCTGGATTGGGACCAGAGAGTTCCCATTGGTGCCACACAGGCCTGTTTGATTCTCATCCACATCCAGGCTTTGTGTCAAAAGTTTCCCAGTGGTACACCCCTTGGGTTGGCAACCTTCAGTCTCAAAAGACTCTGGTATCGCACTCTGCATGGTGGTTCTGGAACAGCATCTAGTGTGGTTGAAAAGGCCGATTCGGGAGTGACAATCCTTTCCACACTGGGAGCAAGTGCAGTCTGTCCTTGGTCTGTCTCCCTGGCTATGGGCCTTCCTTCTTTGCCTCTTTGCCTCAGACTGTTGGCCAAGTGTCTCTTCAAACTGGGAAAGGCCATGCTGCACAGCCTGCCTCCAAGCGGGCCGCTCAGAGGCCAGGGTTTCCCACTTGTTGAGGTCCACTCCTAAGGCCTTCAGATCCCTCTTGCAGATGTCCTTGTATTGCAGCTGTGGTCTACCTGTAGGGCGGTTTCCTTGCACGAGTTCTCCATACAGGAGATCCTTTGGGATCCGGCCATCATCCATTCTCACAACATGACGGAGCCAACGCAAGCGTCTCTGTTTCAGCAGTGCATACATGCTAGGGATTCCAGCTCATTCCAGGACTGTGTTGTTTGGAACTTTGTCCTGCCAGGTGATGCCGAGGATGCATTGGAGGCAGCGCATGTGGAAAGCGTTCAGTTTCCTCTCCTGTTGTGAGCAAAGAGTCCATGGGTTGGGCAAGTCATAGGGGACCAGACAAAGTACCAGAGCAGAAAGTTTAAGAACTGAAAGCAAGGCAAGGCAAGAGGTGGAGGCAAGGGTTTTGCAAGGCCTGGTGTCAACTCACCACACCCAGGCTTGGGGGGTGCTGGCATGTGGCATGCCCTGCAATAAAGTTGAGCTTTATTTATTGTTAAAACATCCTTCTGCATCAATGGTTTACAAACAGAGCCCTGTGGATCCTTGGGGTGCTCTGGGGTTCCTCTGTAGGTGAACAGGGTCTCCTTACTGAGAAAAGTGAAAGGATAGCTTGCTTTCTCGTAGCAACCCTTCCAATCTGTGACTGTAGGAGAGGGCCTTCCAGACAAGGTGTGTCACCTAGAACTGTCACACTGTGTTCACTCAGTCTTTGGCACCGGAGTCATCCATCCATCTGCATTCTCCCCAAGCTTAAATGGTGGTATTTATTAATGCAGAAAATCTGACCCTTTTTTGCAGACTTGATTCCAGTGCACCAAAAAAGATTCCTCTCTGAACTGGTTTATACTAATAATTAGCATTTGGCCAACATTTTTTGACTGTGTGAAGTGCTTGGTATGTCTTAACTAGATTATGTCCTTAACAACAACCCTGTAAGATATCATTATCCCCATCTTGCAGATGGGAAGACTGAGGCTGAACAGCTTGCCTAAGGCCACTTAGGACCCAATCCTTTCCAACCTTTAAGCACTGATTCAGCCATGCCTTTGGGGCATGTACTGCATCTTGCAGCGGGGGAAGGAATCATGGCAGCCTCCTTAAGATAAGAGAACGTTTGTTCCCTTACCTTGGGGTTGCGTTGGCATGGGAAAGTTGGATAGGATTGGGTCCTTACTGAGCTCATAGCAGAGGCAATCTTCAAACCTAGGAAGCCTGGATTCACAGTTCAGTTTTGGTTTAATGGTCTGGATCGGGTCTGGGTCCTCTGAGCGTGCTGTTGGAAGAATCCTGCCAACCTGCAGATGCTTGATGGTACTTTAGGAAGTGGTGAGTGGTCTGTCAGTGGAATTTACCCATGCTGAGAGGGCAAAGAGATCGTCCTTGGCTGCTGCTGAAGGTAGAGTTGAAGGAGGGATGGTTGTAGGGAGAGGTGAACCCTGCAGGCTACAAAGGTGCAAAAGGATCATGTGGAATTGCCCTATAATTCTACAGAGGGCAAAAACTGCCCAGGGAAGATCCCATCTTCAGAGTCAAAAATTCTGGCTTGAAATTATTTCCTGCCTATGGCTGGGTTAGACCCGGCCGTGCCAGCTGCTGTTCTCTGTTCCTTTCTCCGCCAACAGTGCCGTGTCCTCAGACACTGGTCTTGCTCTCCTGTAAAGCAAGCTATGACACAGCTCCCCCTTTTTATGGGCTGCAGTGAGAATCGTGTTTGCTGAGCCCGTTTTGGGGTGTGTGTGTGTTGCTTGCAGTCTCTGAATTGTGATCATATCCTCCCCCTCCCCAAGTACGAGAGTGGGTAAGGAACTGGAGGAACTGGTCATGACAATGCATCCATTAAAACATTAAGGATAATGAGAGATAATTATAGCTTCAGTGGGCGAGCAAGGAGCATAGGGCTTAATAAACCTGTCAGTGGAAGGAGATGAAAACACCCAACAGCACAAGTACTAAGTCGGCTTACTGTGACACTACACACAGCTCTTGGGGGTATAGCTCAGTGGTAGAGCATTTGACTGCAGATCAAGAGGTCCCTGGTTCAAATCCAGGTGCCCCCTGTTTTTGCTTATTTTTTTTTAAGATTTGGAAAAAAAAATCTTACTAATTTATCTGCATGTATATTTTTCTCTCTACCAAAAGCATCAAGGCAGACATTAAGGAACACATAATCAAAGAACTGAGTGCATGTATGGATAGCAAATCTTCTGACAGGGCTCCTGTGGCTTCAACACCTGCGCAACAGACACAAGTTCCACAGGGGAAGCATAGCCACTAACACTGTGGGCTTGCCAACTTTTCGAGCAGCTCCTGTAGCTGTGCCTTTAGTGATGGCCTGATCTGCAGTGACAGGCAAGGTGAAGCTGTTTACAGCAAGGAGATAAGCAAAATCACTGGCTGAGATCTGCCTTTAAAGGCAGAGCTACAGGGGCTGATTGGCTAGTTGGCAACTTCCACGGGAAAAGGTTCCACAGTTGAACTTCAGCCCCATCACACAGGTGTCACAAACACAAAAGACTAAATCCCTTCCTTACGGTAAGATACGTGAAGCGACGTCTAAAAAATACCATAAATACGAAGTTTGCAACTCACCGCATGTAGAAAATGAGAATATTGCTGGAGCCCAGACCTGATCTGCTGGCTTACTCCATGCAAGCATTTCCCCCCCCCCCTCCAAAATAGAGCAGTCACAAAGGGGATCTGATCCAGCTTGGGGTTGCAGTGTGTAGGGATGGAGGTTGCCTCTTTAAGCTTTGCATCATTTTCCATCTCAGAAAATCACCCACCCAGAGCTAGTATGTAGTGGCTTTTTTTTGCCACAGGAGGGAATTTTCAAAAGGAAAATGGCAGGAGGTGAAAGGATTAAGCCCCATTTCCATGGTCTCATTTTGGATCAGGGCTGTGGCTCTTTTTTTCTTAAATAAGAGAAGCTTCTGGTTTACACGGGATGTGTTTAAAGGAATGTTTGACCTTAAACTAAGGAACAAAGGTGCCTCAACCCTTATGCAAGGCTGTCTTTTTCTGCCCAAGCACCCAGGCCTTCCCTAGTGCATGCCAGGCAGAAAACAAACAGGTTAACCCTTTCCCATCACTGCAAAACCTCACCACAAAAAAGCTGGATCAGTGGATTTTCTGCCTATAGCCAAAGACAGAGGAGCCCTGCCAGATAAATAAAAGTGATAGCGACACTACATGGGGACACAAGACAGAAGTCTTTAACTTGCAATTTTATTCTTGAAGCTCTGGTACGATCTCAAAGTTCACGAGGTTCAGAGTCTCTGCCCTCTTACCCCAAGGGAAAAAAAAAAGATCTACGGGGATTGCAGGAGGGGGCTGGGAAGATCTTGACTAGGAATCCAGGGTTTCTATTTGATAGGTGCTATCCGAGGTCAGGGAGTCAAAGAGGCGACAGAGAAGCTCCTCGGCCTGGTGGGAAAGGCAAACAGAAACACCATGGTTGGGGTGGAGGCTTCCCTATTGCTTTTCGGTTGCACAGATGCCTGTGATGACAGTCCACAGAGGGTCTGTTCTCTATTCCCCAGGAAACATTGTGCTATGACCAAATCCTGCATGCCTTTGTTAGGGCTTCTCCAGTTCCTAGTTGTGTTGTTGTTTTTTTTGCCCTGTGCCTCTGACAGCAGATGGTTGCAAATTCAGCAGGTGGAAGCTCTCTTATGGACAGGTAAAATATCACCTGCTCCAGATTGGTGAGCCGGGCTGCTGTTAGAGGCACAGGAACGCCAGAACGTAGAAAAAGTTGGCAACCTTTCTGGAAGTGAAGACCTTGTGAAAAAAAAAAAAAAGTGCAAAATCCCCCTGCAGCATTCCCCCAAATACCTCTGTCTCCCACCCAGTGTGAAAACAGCTTGAAACAGCTCAGGTTTGAAGAGCTTGGAAATAAGAGGGTGGCAACTGGACTCTCTTGTGCAGTTGTCGGGGTGTGTGTGTGTGTGTGTGTGTGTGTGTGTGTGTGTGTGTGTGTGCGCGCGCGCGTTAGAGAAATCTATTCTGAGATTATAGATTCTTCATGCTGATTGATCAGAAATGGCTTCATGCAGTTAGTTATGAAGAACTAAGTGCACTGATTGGCTTTTCAGAAATGGTGGGGATAGCAGGAGATTGCATCAAAGGGGAAGTCCCTTTGATGGAACTCCATGCAAGGCACCTAAGAGGTTAAGGGTCCTTCCGCTGCCCAGGAAAAGCAGCCCAATTCCTCAGCTGGTTCCTGACCTCCTGTGAATTATCTTTTAGCCTTGCCAATTGATGGTCATATCATCATCTTCATCATCATCAGCATCATCATGAGGATTGCTCTCATCGGTTCTCTAAAAGGTTCTTGCTTCCAGAACCCTGAAATGGAAAACTTTCTGAACTTGCCCCCCCCCCCCCCGTGATCAGGCAAACTGTTCCACTGGGGGGGGGCAAAATGCCCAGTGCCCCCTTTTAAAGAAGTACTGCCTGGGATTGATCTCTGCAGAGTGCAGCTGGGCCCTCGTGAGCCGTTTCTATCCAAGAGGATTTAAGATCTCAAATCCTGCTATTTAACCCTGCGGATATGCCTAATTTTGCATTAGCTCTGACTCAAGGGACCCGGCTGGCGTTTTGCAAATCCATTACCCTGCGGCCAAAAGAGGATCCAACTGGCTTTCTTCAAAGGAGAATCTCATTGCCAGCTTCTTCTGCCACCAACCTCTTTAGGGATGCCAGTGACATCCACAGGGCGGTTTTGAAAAGGGCTGGATCCGCAGGTGCCCCTGACTTCGTTCTGTCCATTGCCAATGGACTCGGGGCAGGGGCGGATTAGGCCTTGCCAGCTGCTTGGTGCGCAGAATGGTTTTGACTTTTTGTAGCGTGGAGAGGCAAAGATCCCAGGCCCAGCACTTGCAATTAGCGCAGTCACGTGCCTGCCACGGTTCAAGGGCCGGCAAAAGGGACCTGCTGCTGCCTGAGACACAGAACTTAGAAGTGCCATTTTTGCTTGGGCGCATGGCCCGACAGCCATGTGATGCCAGAATGCTTTTTAGCAGCGCATGGCCCTGTCGCTAATGTGGCCAAGTTGGAGCAGAAGGCAGCAGGGCACAGCAGTGGGGGCCTTTCAGAAGGTCAATGGCTTGCTGTTCTTTTCCGAAGCAACGCCAGACTGGAAGAAGGAAGGGACCCTGAGTTACAGCCCCTCCCCAAGGCGATGGAAGGAATATAGGAAACTGCCTTTTATTGAGTCACATCATGGATCCCTCTTGGTCAGTATTGTCTACAGCAGTGGCAGTGGCTTCTCAAGGTGGCCAGCAAGGGCCTTCCCCCCCCCCCCCCCGCCCTGCTGGGTGACACCAGGGACCAACAGCATGGAAAGCGCATGACTTAAGCCTGGGAAGAACATTCAGAAGAGCCCTGCTGGATCAGGCCCCTTCCTGAAGCCCTGCAAGCAGCTGCCACTGTGCTAGAACAGCCAGTGGCCTGGCCGCTGCATCTGTTCAGGGCCACGGCAGAGCGGGTCCCCGGCCTAGCAGATGACCTAGCCATGCACCAAACCCACTGCCGAGAGTGCAGCGAGGGCCAAGCTAGACCCTCTGGTTACAAAACTGCAGGAGGAAGGGGGGGGATCAAGTCTGTGGGTGTGAGTGGAAGAGGGTGTGAATGGGAGAGGCCAGGCAGCCCATTACAAGCCCACACGCTTGTCTGCATCTTGCAAAATCCCAGAGCCTGCACTTCAAGGAGCCAGAATCTGCTTCTTTTTCCCTTCCCCCCCATCCTCCTCCTCTATTGTGTCTCTTGTAAGCCACTATTTCAAACACCGAACGGCTGCCAGCGCCTTGGTAGAAAAACAGTCTAGAATGTGTGGTCGGCGCATAAATATCTCCACCGCAGATACAACAGCCGCGCCTTCCCTTTAGGGACCCCTGGGAATTGCCATTCCCTATGTAGATGGGGGAGAAGTGGGTGAGTGGGAGGAAATCAGCACCTACGCCAAACTACGTTCCATCCTGATTGGACAGAACCCCTCCGTTCCTTGCAACACCCAGGTTTTTAAAGAGAATGCACCCTCAGTGAGAGCGCTGTTCCCGTGGCGCTACAATTCCCTGATTTCATCTGGGGAGGGGGGAAAGCCTTGACACTTAAACGAGGACAGGATTGATATAAATATGGAGCAGACACATAAATTCTCTCCTTCATTTTCTCCACCTCTCCCTGTCTTCCTCTTTTACAGGAAAATAAAGTAAATGTCTCACAGTGCAATCCTAGCCAGGACTACTCAGGCCTCACTGAGTTCAGTGGGACTTACTCCCAGGTAACTATGGAGAGGATTGCAGCCTCAGTGTCACTGCGTGTCACCCGCTCACAGTGTCATCTGCTCAGTGTCATGAATTTGGCCCCACTCATTACTATTGCTATTGATACAGCATCATCAATACATGGAACTTTACAGAGAGCTTTAGGACAGGTCTCTGCTCCAAGAGGTCTACCATCAAGATGCTGACTGACCCTAGGGAGAGACTGTCATGGTTGCATGTCCTTAAGCTTAGTTACAGTAGAGAGAGAGAGAGAGAGAGAGAGAGAGAGAGAGAGAGAGAGAGAGGATTAAGGCATGGTGCAGTGGCATAGCTAGAGGGGGTGCAAAGCACTACGTTTTGTAGGGAGCCTCACCAAGATGTACAAGTGGCCCCTCCGCTTCGGAGCCATTGCAGGCATACACCTCTGTTTTGCTCAGACCATCCAGAATGGCTCCGAAGGGGAGGGGCCATTTGCACGCCATGGTGAGGCTCCCTGCAAAACTTAGTGCTTTGCATGCCCTCTAGCTACGCCACTCAGACTGAAGGCTTAATGGAAAAGGTGAGTTTTAAGAAGAGAGGTGAAGGAAATAAAGGAGGCAGCATCACCCAGGCATTCTGGCAGGTAGTTCCAAGTATAAATTGAAGACTGATGACCCACTATAGATGGTGAGCTTCCTGGGGTTAAGGACGGTGCCACTCCTGGACAGTTGATGCCCAGCAGGGGTTTAGAAGTAGTACTAAGAGGAGGAGAAGGAAAAGGGCTGCAAACTTTTTCTTACTGTTCCTGTGCCTTTGACAACTTTTAACAACTGCTCCTGTGCATTTAACTTGGCTTAATAGTCAAGCCAAGTTGACTATGACTATGACCATGGTCAACTAGTCATAATTGTGACTATATGTGACCTCCAGGTTTGCTAAGTAGCCTGTCTTTGAGTGCCGGTTGCAAGGGGGTGGCAGCAGGATACAGAGATCTTGGGGCATCTGAAAGGCCACTGTGAGATAGCTGGACTAGACGATGGGCTCTTGGGTTGACCCAAAAAGGCTCATCTTATAGATACATGCAGATGTTTTGTATGGAGAGCCTTCACTGGCACACAGGAACAGGATGAGTTTTAAAAGTTGGCAACCCTAGTAGTAGTAAGTAAAATGGTTCACAGTAAAAGAAGGTGAGAGAATTAGGATAAGCAGCTAGAGCAGGGGCACTTGCCTGTTTCTCTGTTGTGGGGTAGAGAAGATGTTGCATGAGATCCAGCACTGCTTGTTTCTGAGAATAATCTCTGATTGGGGGAAGGGGGGGGGAGAAAGACCAAGAGAGAAGTGAGTGTTACATTGCGGCAGGAACTGCAGCGCCTGGAAATGACCTCCCTGCAAGGAGGGTGACGGTCTTTGCCGGCGGCTCTCGCTTGCCCGCCCTGCTGTAGCAACTGCTTTCCTCAGCTAAATCCAGGGCTCGACAAAGCTTTGCCTAAATGGATTTGCGAATTTAAAAATATAATCTTCCAAAACACACTGTAATGACCTGTTACGTAATGGAGGCTCTAGAGATGTGAGGTGTGAGGGGAGGGGGGAGTGTTTGGGAGAAGGAGCGAGGGAGGGAGGGAAGAGAGGAGACTCTGGATACCCTGCACATGCCCGATCTCGGAAGCTAAGCTGGGTCAGGCCTGGTTAGTACTTGGATGGGAGACCGCATGGGAATACCGGGTGCTGTAGGCTTATACCAGAGTCTTTCCATGCCTGATCTCGTCTGATCTCGGAAGCTAAGCAGGGTCAGGCCTGGTTAGTACTTGGATGGGAGACCGCCTGGGAATACCAGGTGCTGTAGGCTTATACCATAGTCTTTCCAGACTGAAGGTTGCCAACCATAATAAAGCACCCTGCTCCTTTCCCAGAGCATGATCTGAAGGGCTTCAGTGCAGTCGCATAGTCAGGGGGGTACAGCAAGCACCACAATGCACCATGTAAGCGGCCCCGACCACTCGCTGTGGGATGCTGCCTCAAATGGCTCTGTGGGAGGGGCCACTTACACAACGCATTGCGGCACCTGCTCTACGTACCGTACCGCCCCCCCACTACACTACTGCCCCAATGCAGCCATTTTACTGAAGCTAAGCAGGCCCAGGTCTGGTCATGGCCTGGATGGGAGGCTATCTGGAAACCCCACATGCATTGCCAGGGATGGCCCAGTTCCTGGGGCTCTGGGACAAGGCCTGCATTGGCCTCTCACTGGCTTCTCCTGCCCACAGGAAATGGGCAGCTCTCCTGCCACTTGGCAGGAGGGGGCGGACTCTCCTGCCCGTGCGGACCTAGCTTTGGGACAGAAATGGATCATGGCCAGATTAAACAGGATTGCTCTGGCATTTTGGTGGACAGGCAGCCTTACATAAGAACATAAGAACAGCCCCACTGGATCAGGCCATAGGCCCATCTAGTCCAGCTTCCTGTATCTCACAGCGGCCCACCAAATGCCCCAGGGAGCACACCAGATAACAAGAGACCTCATCCTGGTGCCCTCCCTTGCATCTGGCATTCTGACATAGCCCATTTCTAAAATCAGGAGGTTGCGCATACACATCATGGCTTGTACCCTGTAATGGATTTTTCCTCCAGAAACTTGTCCAATCCCCTTTTAAAGGCGTCCAGGCCAGATGCCGTCACCACATCCTGTGGCAAGGAGTTCCACAGACCGACCACACGCTGAGTAAAGAAATATTTTCTTTTGTCTGTCCTAACCCGCCCAACACTCAATTTTAGTGGATGTCCCCTGGTTCTGGTATTATGTGAGAGTGTAAAGAGCATCTCCCTATCCACTCTGTCCATCCCCTGCATAATTTTGTATGTCTCAATCATGTCCCCCCTCAGGCGTCTCTTTTCTATGCTGAAGAGGCCCAAACACCGTAGCCTTTCCTCATAAGGAAGGTGCCCCAGCCCCGTAATCATCTTAGTCGCTCTCTTTTGCACCTTCTCCATTTCCACTATGTCTTTTTTGAGATGCGGCGACCAGAACTGGACACAATACTCCAGGTGTGGCCTTACCATCGATTTGTACAACGGCATTATAATACTAGCCGTCTTGTTCTCAATACCCTTCCTAATGATCCCAAGCATAGAATTGGGATCATAGCCTTCCCAAGACGCTCGTGGACAAGAGGGTTGCTCTGATGCTCACTCCGCTGAGCGACGCTTAAGGTTCCAGGCTGCTGACATCCCAACCCTGCCCTGCACTGCTTTTGTTCTAGTAACTCTCCTTGATCTTTTCTCACCTAAGACCAAGGAAAAGCAGTGGAGTCTGAACAAGCAACAGGTGATTTTAGCTTGCCGGAGGGGGGAATGGGGCTGTAGCACTGACATGGGAGGGCGTTCCAGGCTTGGTCCCTGGCATCTCCAGGCAGGGCAGAGCCAAATTTCTGACCCAACCTTGGACAGCTGCTGTGGCCTGACACTGACAGATGCCACGTGTGTTCTTTGAGCCTAGTTACATCCTGGGGGTGTAAGATGCAAGACATGGCAGCGTGGATAATGAAGCCCTGACCTCTTTTTTCTTATAAGAAACCATTTAGGGAAGTTGTAATCTTGGGTAGAGGTGTGGGGGGGGGGCATTCATCTCCCTGCTCAACCCCCCCCCAGCTGCTTTTGTGGCTGCTCCCAGCCCTCACAGCCCGCCCGCCCCCTCCAAAGCTTTTCATGGGGAAAATGGGTGGGGACTTCCATTCCCCACATAAGTGATGCAGAGTTTGCCCCAGAACTCTATCCAGGACAAGGCTTTTTTGTGATTGCTGAAAATTCCACGTTGGTCTCTTTGCCATCAGAGATAGTGGCTGTGGGTACAAGAGGGCAGCCTGCCCCACAGAGATGCCCTACAGTAAGGGCGAGGGTCTTTCAGTTGCAGCTGCCTCCTAAGGTCCCCTTTGCTCTGCCCCATTTCCCCCAAACATGCATCTCTTAAAGGGCCAGTCACACCTTGCCCACTAGCGCGCCACCACCCCAGCCACCTCCACGTCCTGCAAGGCCAGGCCACTTGGGGCTGTGCCATACTTTCACTATGGCAGTGGTGAAGCCCAGCGCCACCTGCCACACTGAGAAATATCGCTGGCTGGAGAGCACAGCTCTCATGTCATCCCTGAGTCCATTAGTTAGGTCACTTAAAAGGGATTAGTGGTGCCCCCTGCTGCCCAAATAAGGTATTTAGCACAAACTAATCCTAGATTAGGAGACGGGCCAATGCCAATGCCTGATTGATCATTTCCCAAAGAATACGTAATACCATGTTCCATTTATGCCCACGCTGCTAGCAGGTCCATTGACCCAGATTAAAAAAAAAGAAAGGCCTGGACCACTACAAATTGCCAAAGACAACCCGTATAAATGATCCAGATTTGCCATTTTCTACGGATTTTCCAAATCTTATTCTGCTTTCGGGAGAGTTGGAGAGCTGTACGTCGTGCTGAAGGCCCACCATTGGGGGGGAAAAAAAAACCACTCTGAGTCCCTCAGATGTTACTCTGAGTTGCCAACTGTTATGTGACATTCAGGGTGACATTTATGTGACATTTCATGTGACCTTCAGACCCACATTCAGTGCGGTCTGGTTCTTTGTGACACCAGCAGGGCAAACAACCACAGGGGCAGCTTGTGCTGACAGTTTACAGTTGCTTTAACTCAGGCATCATCGGAGGAATCCGCTCGCCAATGACACCTGCCTGATAACTGCCCTTGCCACCACGTGTCTTGGGGGAATCCCTACGACAGCCCTGTAAGTCCTGCTATATCCCCATACTGCAGCTGGGAAGACTGAGAGGGAACCGTTTGCCTAAGACCACCGAGTGAGTTCATGGCAGAAGTGAGATGTGAAACCATCACCCCAATTGGATTGACAAAGGAGAATGGTCTGTTTCCCTGGGCACGGCTTTAAGAAGGTCCCTGGTTCAGCAGAGCTGAACTGCAGAGCTGCTGGGTTCACTGTGGATAGTGTTCAGTCAGAGGGAGCAGAGATCTGGACTATATAAGGCAGCTTCCAATGCAGCTATGAAAGGGCAGGCTGGGGTCAGAGATGTCCTCTTCTATTCCCCTCCAGTGGTAGACACAAACGCAGTGCCTAGTTCTTTTAGACTGGGAGCCATTCAGATGTTTCTCCTCCCGTCAATCCTCAGCAGTGGTGCAAGCAGAATTTCTGCTGAATTAGAGAGAGGGCTCAGGAGAAACATCTGCTCCTTTGCCACAGATCCAACTGTCACACGCTACCACAGACCTGCACCTATCCTTGTGAAGATAACAAGACCTGCGTTTTAATCTGGTTTTGTGACTGTGAGCAGCTTGGAGAATGCACTATGCTTAGGGCTGATGGTCTCTAATTTTAGTTTCAACCCTTAGTTATTTTAGCCTCAGGTGCCTTTGGGTTTTTAGTTTTCAGGGTTTTTAGCTTGGTTTCAGTTTTAGCTTTTTAGGCTGAGTTTAAGTCTTCAGTTTTTCACTTAGTTTTCTAGTGCTGGCGATAGTTAGTGCCCCACCCCTTTTAGGATTTGTTTAGGGCTCATTAGAGAAAAAAGCTAGACCACAGTACCTAGCCTGAAAAAACTGTTAAGTTCAGTATGGATTCCAGCTGTGAAAGCCTTAGCATGTTTAGCAATCCTGTGATGTGTCTCTGCAGTGGTGTGGCTGGTGTAGCCCTGGAATCTGGGTGGTGATGTCACACAACACCACTTCTGGGTTCTCCTGGAAGAGAAGGATGTGGCAGTGGTGTGATCTGCCCAGGAGCCTCCAAAGGAGGAGGAAGAGGGTGGCAAGGCAATCATGTCAATGCCACTTAGTGTTTTGGCAGCTTTTAGGCACACTAAGCAGCAGTGGCATGACAGGGGAATGCGAGGGAGGAAGGAAGAAGAGTGTGGCGGCAGGACAATTGCACTGCACCCCCTTAGTGTTTCTAAGTGATCCCTGATCAGATCAAAATTCTAAGTGGTGGCGGCCACTATCTTGGCTGGACCTCATGTGGGTGCAGGGGGAGGTACTCTCCAGGTGCCATACTGGAGCGTCTCACATGATGCGTCTCACACTGGATGCGTCTCACATGAGCGTCCCACTTGCTACACCACTGTGTCCTTGTAATGTTTAGTTTGGGACACTGATTCCCATGAACCAGAGTTCTATGGCAAAAACACCCACTCCTGCATCAAGCTCTTAGCTTCTCGTCACTAACAGAGATGTGCAGAACACAAAAAAAATCTCCTGTTTTCTAAGGCCAGATGGCATATCCTTGAAAGAAACAAAAGAACAAAAGCAAGGCCTTTTTCAAGCACGCAGGAGCAATGGAAGAATCCCCCAGAGTGGGGTAGGAGGCACTTTCAATCTCAGGGGTTCCAACCAAAAAAACACGATCAAAAACCAACAAGGAATACGGATCAGGTAAACCAGCTGCTATTGGTCTTTGATCAGGAAAATGAAACCCTCCCTTTTGATCTGGCTTCCATGGTGGCCATAGTAACGGCACCGTTCGTCCTCATCCCTTTTGCTTTGAACAGCGGTGCTTGAGGAAGAACTATGTGCATGTCAAAAAGGGTGCAGATGTTCAGCAATGAGGACTGGTCCAATGGAAAAGAGATGCCCTTAGATCAGTGTTTCTCAAACTGTGGGTCAGGTGGGTCGCAAGCCAATTTCAGGTGGGTCCCCATTCATTTCAATATTTTATTTTTAATACACTAGACTCGATGCTACCATGGTAGGTAACTGCATTTGGGGAAAGGTCACAGATCTGCACTTTTGACAGGATATGCTGTTAACAATGAGAGTAGATGGGACTTACTCCTGGGTAAGTGTGGGTAGGATTGCAGCCTAGGATTGTTAGAAATTTTCCTGCTTGATGATGTCATTTCCGGTCATGACATCACTTCTGGTGGGTCCTGACAGATTCTTATTCTAAAAAGTGGGTCCTGGTGCTAAAGGAGTGAGAACCACTGCCTTAGATGCTTGGTGGCAAGAGGCGCTTGCTCGAGCCAGCCTTCCAAGGACACAAAAGCTGGCCAGGCCAGCCTTGCAAAATGGCCCTACAGAGTGACTGGAAGCAGTTTTAGTGGCTGAGCTATTAATTTATCAACCGGAAGGGGAGAAATGGTGGGAGAGAGAATGCCCTCAACTCCTGCTTGGGGGCTTCTGTGGGGATCCAAAGGGGGGGGAAGCTGGAAGGAGCCAGGCACACTGCTATGAACCCAGCCTCTCTCTGTACTTTTAAAACACACAACTGCACACACAAAACGTTTCCACCAGGAGTTTCGTGCCTTCCTCCCAGCCCAGGGTTGCCCATTGCCCAGCAGTCTTCTGTGCTGGGTTGTGCTGGGAGGATGCTGGGAGAGCAGGAAGGGAAATCTCTAAGATCCAACTAGTTCTAATCTCACATGGCTGAATCGGGTGGGTCATGCCCGATCTCGTCTGATCTTGGAAGCTAAGCAGGGTCAGGCCTGGTTAGTACTTGGATGGGAGACCGCCTGGGAATACCGGGTGCTGTAGGCTTCTACCTTAGCCTTTCGAGACTGAAGGTTGCCCACCATCTCCCTATACTGAACACTATCTCCCGATCTTGTCTGATCTTGGAAGCTAAGCAGGGTCAGGCCTGGTTAGTACTTGGATGGGAGACCTCCTGGGAATACCGGGTGCTGTAGGCTTCTACCTTAGCCTTTCGAGACTGAAGGTTGCCCACCATCTCCCTATACTGAACACTCTCTCCCGATCTTGTCTGATCTCAGAAGCTAAGCAGGGTCAGGCCTGGTTAGTACTTGGATGGGAGACCGCCTGGGAATACTGGGTGCTGTAGGCTTATACCATAGTCTTTCGAGACTGAAGGTTGCCAACCATTGTGTTTATCTGCCAGGTAGTTTCCCGTCAACAGGGATGACGTCCCTTTCGTCAGCCAGGCTTGCCAGGATCAGCTTCTGCAAAGCCGGAGACGAGGAAGTACGAACATACAATGCCGCTTTTGTGCCAAGTTGGATGCCTGGACTGGCAGCAGGGTTTCAGGTGGGGAGGGCAGGGGTCTTGAGGTCTCCTGTGAGCAAATCAGGTGCTCTGCAACCATTTTAGTGCTTCTCTCTGAAGCGAGGCAGAGGTGGAGCTGCTCAAGGTTTGCACCTTGCCGCTGCCACCAACTCACTGAGTGGCCTTAAGCGAGCTGTTGCTTTCTGCCCGCCACAGTCATTCCACCTGCAATATGGGGATAACAGTGTTGACTTAGTCCTTGTAAGGACTAAGCTAAGGAGCCTGCATACACGTGTGAAATACTGGTGCAAAGCCTGTTAGTGTCGTCAGGCTTGAGACACCCCACCCCCCCAAACCTGAGATTCAGGAGGTGGAGCCCGGTGATGCCACGTGGTTGCTAACAAGTAATTGATAACCCATTGCCCTCCCCCTACTTTCTGCCCTTCCTTCGGACCAACTGGAGGAGGTGGAGAGATGCACTTGCAGGGCACGTGCAGTTCTGAATGGAGGAGAGGCGACAAAGGTGGCAGGGAACTGGAGGCTGGGTTGGTCGCCCAGGAAGCCTCCTTGAAGCTGAACCGCGGCTCCCCAGGTCCCGAGTCTCTGACTAAAAGCCTTGACTTTAATGTATGTCGATCAGGAAACGAGACAAAGAAGGGAAAGGGGAGAGATGCAACCCAGCTCTGCTGTTTTGATCATGAAGCCCCCAGCCCACCCCTTTGCCAGCTGATTTCATGCGCAAGAAAAGCAAGAGGTGCTGCTGGGGAGATCCAGCCCTGGTTATTCAGGGTCAGGCTTGTTCCGGCCTCGACCTTCACAGTTCCAGCCTTTGATGTCAAGGTTTTTGTAGTAAAAGCTGAATGTGGTGGTTTCCCGCCTCCCCCCCCAGAAAGCCTACTGATTCTCATACAGAGACTTTCTTTAGCTGGACTCCCTGTAGCTATGCAACCAACATGGGCACTCTCTCCAAGCGCCCCTTTCGGTGTCCTTGAGCGCAAGGCCCTTCCCGTTTGTCTCCTCTGCTGAGCCGTGAGGCTTCGGCTTTTCTTCTCTGAGCACACGGCCCCCGAAAGGAAGAGCCTTTTGATGGTGGTGCTGACTCACTCACCGAAGCTCGATATCTATAAATTATGAAATGTACCTTTGCTTTGTGATGGAGAAGGATGCGGGAGGGAGGGGTTGAGGAGGAACGAAAACACCTCCAGATCGGTCTGAATTGGAGGATGTACGGGAGAGTCAGTGCAGCCCCTCCATGGGGGTGGGTGGGTATAGAAACTGCCCTCTATGATCGTGGGTTATTAAGCCACAAAAGCTAAGAATGGAGCCTATTCTAGGTCCCTGGGCCTATCAGAACTAGGTGGTGACACAGCTAAGGGGGGCAGGGGGGTATTTTGCCCGGGTACCACACGTTGAGGGGGTGCCAACCCACACCCTCCAATGGTTGATCCTGGGACAGGTGGACATCTGGGATGTGGTCTGAGGCATGGGGAAGCTGTGCATGGCCTCACCGCACCTCCCAGATGCCCCTGGGGGTGCTCTGGGCATCTGGCCCTTGGGGGAGGTGTTAAAATCTTTTGTGCCCCAGGTACCAGATCTCTTAGCTGAGCCACTGGAACTAGGACTGCAGAGGCAGGTTGAAAAACTGGTGACCTTACTTGTTGGTGAAGTTTGCAGGGCATTTGGCAGTCTTTTGTCAGAGGCAGAGAGCTGGGCAGGCTAACCGGACCTTTGGCCAGGCCCAACCTTGTCAATTCTTCTGTTTGCTCTAGACCTGAGTTGAGAGGCGTCCTCGAGGTCACCACACGAGAAAGCAGTGCTTTGGTCTTGCTTACCTGGTTAGCAGGGAGCCAAAGCAAATCACCGCATTGTCTCGCTGGGCTGCCAGGACCAGACAGGGGCCGTCTGTTAATTGCGAACACTGCAAGAGATATAGGAGAACATGACCCCGGGTACGGAGGCCCCTTTAAAGCAGCTTGGCCAGACTCCAAAGCTTTGTGCTGTGTGGAAGTGATGCCATCATTCCACCCAAAGACCCTCGTTCTTGCACATTTTCCCAGGGCCAGTCTGTTATTTTTCATCTAGAATGATGCTACCTTTGTGCTGTGATTCACCAGTGTTCTCAGAGCCTCAAGGAAGCGAGAGCACTAGGAGCCCAATGCTGGAAATATTCACATGTGGCAGAAGAAGACTTTCTATTTACCCACACAAGGATTTATTTTGCAAGAGGAGAGGAGACGCTGAAAGCCTGCAGAGCTGACCACCCCAGGCTGGCAGCCCGCCAGCTCCTCCCACCCTTGTGCACAGAAATTCATCTCAGCAGGGAACGAGGTCTCCCCTCCGGAGCCAACCTGCCAGCATAATCCTTTTTTTTTCCTCGGGGCTTCCACTCTTGCAGCCCGAGACACGCTGGTGTTCCCTGGGTTACTGCAAGGGAGCAGAAAGCTGGCCTGGAGTCTAATTGCTCAGCGAGCATAATTGCTCCTCGGCGCAGATGCGCCTTAAAAGAGCCACTGCTGATTAAACATGCTGCACTCCTCAAAGAAAAATAACTTCCACGCTGGTGCCGGAGGGCATGTTTGGCGGTTCTGCCTCTGAAAGAATCGCGACCGGGGGGGGGGGAAGGGATGTTATCTTTTTTTTGAGACTCAGCTGATTTAACAGGTAGGTTTGGTTCTTGGGGCAATATTTCATTGAGGAGGCAAACAGATCTTAATAAGGAGGAGTTTTCAAGAGAAAAATCACACAGCATGTATGCTCACCTTTAAAGCTACATGATCCATACGTTGGGGTACAGCTCAGGGCTGGCCCAAGACCTTCCAGCACCTGAAGTGGTGAGCTGAAAGCTGCCCTCCCTTACACTGTTCCATGCAAGCTACTGCCTCTCATGTTCCCTGGATTTGAAAAGGGAACAAAGAGGAAGCGCAGAGAAGAGCGGTGGGCTAGAGTGTCTGGAGCAAGGTGGACGAAGGCTGTTGCCTCTCATCAATCTGCTTCCTGAGGCAACGGTGTCAGTTGGCCTCATAAATGGACCGGCTCCAATTGAGTTCTCAACAGCTTTTATTTATTATTTATTTATTCAAGAGATTTACCCCTGGGGGCTGGGGGATAAGAATAGGCCCTCGGTTTGGCTGTACTTATCGTAAGAGGCGACTAAACAGCCACCGGGTAGATGGGACTCGTCAGCCTGGGAAGGCAGCTCATCTGAGAGAAGGAAAACTCTGATCCCAAACCTCCACTGCCTTGTGGCTACATCCAGTTATGGAAAAGGCTTCAGGAGTCAACCTCGAGGCAAAATCCGGAGCCGGAGTCCCTGAGGCAGTTCATGGCTGAACACAGTCACGTTCTGGCAACTACTGCGACGCCGCTGGAACCAACCATATTGGCCTCTGCCTTTCCACTGGACCATTTCAGTGACATGGAGAGGGGAGATTTGCTGCATGGGTAACAGTCTATCCTCCATATACCCAGGCTTCGCGCACTGGAGAGGACACTGTTCCAGAACCACTATTCAGAGTCTATACCAGGGGTGCTCAATAGGTGGATCGCAATCTACTGGTAGATCGCGAGGCAAAATGAGTAGATCACAGAGCCCTGTCTCTCCAAACTGTTAATATGTCAGTTTTGTCTAGTGACTAGACGAAACTGACATATTTAGCTGACACTAAACTGACACTGAAACTGACACTTTAGCTGCTCTTCAGGTATGCAGCAACAAAACTGACGAAACTGACTAGACTCCAGCATGGGCTCCATACATTAAAGGGGGTGTCTGTCAGATGCTTCCTTCCCCCCTGGTAGATCTCCGGGCCTTGCTGGGTTTCAAAGTAGCTCTCGAGCCAAAAAAGTGTGAGCACCCCTGGTCTATACCATAGTCTTCCGAGACTGAAGGATGGCAACATGATTTAAGAGATTTATATCCCGCCTTTCTATCCCATGAGGACACTCAAGGAGGCTCACAATTAAAACATTAAAAACATGATATGCATATAAGAGACATTAAAAACAATAAAACACAATATCTTGCAGGCTCAAGGTCTAGAAGGAGAAATGGGGATCCATTCTGGGCCCTCCTGTACCCAAAGGACTTGTGCGGCGGTCCCTGGAGAACTGGCAAATAACTAAATAACGTGAGGGTTGTCCGCAGAAGTGGGTATTGAAAAGAAACCCAAATACATTTCTTTTGATTGGCCAAACAGCAACCCAGGGAATGGAAACATCAGGGTTTGAATAGGAAAGCTGGTAGCATGTCTGAATCAGGCTCAAAGGTCAACTCTTGGATATAGGCAACATTAAATTGCAAAAAAAGGCAATCAGCCCTTTTTTAGAGTATTCACTATGATTACATTTTATCCGGCTGGTTCATGAAGCTCAGTCAAGTAGTCGACTTACGTAATGGACCGGTGGGGAAGCATGTGCCTCTGTTGTTCCTCATCCTTTCAACCCCTGGGTCTGAAGAGAGGCACAGAACAGAAGAGGAAGTGTGCGGGAGAGGAGAGGGGCAGACCCACCTCTTTCTTCCTCACTTCTGCTTTCTCTCCTCTTCTTTGTCGAATTCAGAGAGCAGAAAAATTACAAAGGGAGGGGGAGGGACTATGTAATGTGTCCCAAGCTAAAGGGGGAGGGGAATGTGGCACTGCCACTTGAGACACTGGGTGGTCTTAGCCTGGCCCCTGCTGAGGAATGTGGGCATGTGGGCTAAAACACCAGGGGGAAGAGAACCGAAGTCCTCCCACCCCAATTGGCACCACAGCAGAGGTTAATGGACCAAAACTAATACAGAAGAAGATTACCTATCAACAGAGGTCATCCAGAATAACATGCAAAGAAGAGCCAGGCTGGCTCAGATTGAGGGACCAGTGAGTCCAGCATCAACAGTTACCCTGCACATGCCCGATCTTGTCTGATCTCGAAATCTAAGCAGGGTCAGGCCTGGTTAGTTCTTGGATGGGAGACCACCTGGGAATACCGGGTGCTGTGGGCTTATACCATAGTCTTTCGAGACTGAAGGTTGCCAACCATGAGTCCAGCATCCTGGAAGCCCATAAGCAGAGCAGGATGCTAACAGTTCCCTCCCACAACTGGTATTCAGTGATATACTGCTTCTCCACCTGGAGGTTCCACTTAGCAATCATGGTCAATAGCCACTGGTGGACCTCTCCCCCATGAATTTGTCTGCCAAGGGCAGTGGCTCTCAGTACATCCTGTGGCAGCGATGGCCAAATGGAACTTCCTGCTTGCCAGCTTCCCAGAGGCCGCTGATTGGTAGCTGTGAGATCAATCGGCTGGGCTAAATGGACTTTGGCCTGCTCCTGCATGATAGAGTGGCTGGCACCAGCACCAACTGTTTGCTCTGCGCAACTGTCCATGCCTTACTGTGCAATATACAGTATCGCTGTCTCATTACTGGCAGTTCCGTGCAGAGGAGAGCATTTCACAGGGCAACAGAGGACAGAATGTCACACCCTTAATCGGCTCCGTGGGTCTCCAGGTGATCATTCCAACCGCTGCTGAAGCTAAGCATGAGCTATAGACAGTTTTGGCCTTGCTGAATCCAGGGAACGAGGCCACAGCCAAACATCCCCATCTGTTCCCTCCTTAACACAGGACACAACAGGGCTGGCCTGTCCATGAGGCCACCTGAGGTGGTTGCCTCTGGTGGCAGATGGATGAGGGGTAAACACTTCCACCAGTCCGCCTCCACTCCTGCTCACTGCATTTGAAAAGAGGGGAAAGGAGTGGAAGAGGAAGTGTGGGAGGAGAAAGGAGTGGAAGAGGAAGTGTGGGAGAGAGGAAAGTGGTGGGCTAGAGCACCTCCTTCCTCCTTCAGACGTTCTAGCCCACTACTCTTCTCTCCCCATACTTCCTCTTCCAGTTCATTCCCCTCTTCCTTTCCATATCCAAAGAGCGGTAGACGGGAGCGGACGGTGACCCACAGCTTCCTACCGTGATGGAGGCCTTGCCGTCTGTTGCACTGAGGATTCCAGAGATGACGTAGGACTGGGATTTGCTCATTGTGGTGAGCCGCGCCCCGGTCACCAGGAAGTCTTTGCTGATCAGTTGCTCCAGGAGCTCCAAGTATGGGGGCCGTCCTGCCCCCTGAAGAAGGATTCCAGGGAAGATCAGGCAAGTGGTTTGGCAGAGCACAGCAAGGTGAGGCCGCTCTAAGAGAAAGGAGACATGCTGCTGACAGATCCGCTAGAGTTCTTAAACAACTCCACCCGTTCTCCTTTGCTGTCCGTATTGTGTGCTAGAGACCCCTTCATGGCAGCTGCTGGGTATGGAACCTGCCTGCAAAAGTTGTGCTCCACCACAAGCTTAATCTCGTGTGTAAAAGCAAGATGAAGATCACCCAGTTGTCCGAACTCAGCCTTTAGCCGAAGGTAGCACATCACAAACATTTCCCCATGAAATAGGACATGTGGGACAATGTGATCTTGGAGAGGAAAGGTAGGGAGAACACTGCATGAAATTGGAATTGCTTTTTTGTCCTGAACACTACGAATCCATACAAGTGAGGAAAGTTTCGTGTTCTTATGCTAGAGAGGACAGGAAGGGGCTTACAAAACTGGGGCTGTTGTCCGGGAGGAAGGCCCACAAGAACAGTGATGGCCCATCTAGAAGGCCAACTGAGGCGGTCACCTCAGGTAGTGAATTGGAGGGCGGCACCTACCTGCCAGCTTCCACCGCTCCTCTTCCTTCAAATTCCTTGGATTTGAAAAAAAAAAATGTGAGGAACAGAGTGGAAGAGGAAGTGTGGGGAAGAGGAGAGTGATGGGCTAGAGAGTCTTCCTTCAAGTCCAGGAAGTGGGAGAAGCAGAGGAGCTGGGGCTTGTCGTATTGGGGATACAGAGGAGCTTATTGTATTTGGGATAGCACTTTGCATGCTGCCTCAGGTACTGGGGAGGGGGGGGAGGAGGTCTCGGTCCAATCCTGCCCAAGAAGCCAGCACTTTGCTTATGTTCCTAGAGGGAAGTCTGGCTCAAGTTTTAATAAATCTGGAAGCTTATTCTAGTCCTCATGCTAGTTTTAATAATGACCTTCCTTCCTTTCTGTCCACCCTGATTTGAGGGTCTATTTTCCATTCTGAAAGGAATGGGAGACTCACCGGCCTGCATCCAGAAAAGAACCAGGCCAGGAACCCACGTGTTTTATTGCTCTTCAGATGGGTTCCCTGCGCGGTGAGCAACGTGGGAAGCAAACTGTGCGCCATGCCAGGGCATTTTTCTGTTTTGCAAAAATGCGCTCCCTTTCACATCCTGTTCACTTGTGATCCCAGCAGGAAAGACACATAATTCCAGGTGGTTTTTAGAGTCCAAAATATCTAATCATCGAAAAGTTAGCATTGGTAGTCTGTGTGTGTGTATGAGAGAGAGAGAGAGAGAGAGAGAGAGAGAGAGAGTTC
>NC_089833.1:6603899-6623899 GCF_035046505.1 Tiliqua scincoides | reverse complement strand
CCGTACAAACACAGCTCCATTGCCGTCTTCTTTTCAGCCAAGTAATAATGTGTGAGAAAATCAGAACGGGTATTGAGTGAGCACCTGCATTGACCGTGGGTACCATGTGCCACTAGGGGCTACAGAACGGGAGGAAGCTATCAGGAAATGAAATTGTTGCAATGCTTCGATCCAGCACAATGCTGTCTCCGTTCTTTTCTCAAATATGGGCAAATATGAATCCCTGAATAGGGGCTCGCTTCATTCATCTTTCCAGGTGCAAACGTCCCTGGAATCCCTGATCTATTTGCCTTGAGTCGGGTTGAGGTGCCCACAAAGGGAGCATCTCTAGGGGTACAGGGTTTTGTGGATTAATCGTTCAGATTAATTAATTTGAATCTTTTAATCAGCTGAAGGGGGGCTGCCGATTGATCTGGTCGCAGTGTTTTTAAAATAGATATATAACTTTTAATTTTATGGCAGGCAGTTGCCTAGAACCAACATTTCCTTTTGTCTCTCTCATTTTCTCACCCAGGGAATGCAGTTGGTATAAGAACTGAAATACCACAGTTAGGGCTCTCACTCAATTAAATAAATGTTAGTTAATTTAGAGTAGAATCCTACAGATGCGCTCAGCTGGCGCAGGTCCCTTGCGCCGGCCTGGGAGGGTTGCAAATGTGCCATAAAGCACGTTTGCACCTCCTTCGGAGAAAGCCGCTCTGGTGCATGGAGGTGCGGCAGCCCGCGGAGGCCAGATCCAGCCTCCACGATGGCAAACAAAGGTAAGTTTGCGCTGGCTGAGCTCGGCCAGTGTGGGGGTCTGGGGGGAGTGTGGGGAAGAGGCATTTCAGGACAGGGGGAGAGCAGGCAGGTCTGTGGGTGGGCGGGGGGAGGGAGGTGGGGCCAGAATCTGGCAGTTATGCTAGATCCTAGCCCAGTTCCCCGCAGCACAGAGTGGCTCCAGGCTGTTCTATTCTTCTTGGATCTGCACCACTTCTTCAGTTGCTGCAGATCCAAGTAGACCCATTGGGACTGCTGCAGATCTCCCTGCGGCATTTTTTCCCCCCTCGCTTGGGCCAAGCCTCAGCCAGCCCCAAACTTGCGCAGGTTCCAGCGCAGGCCCGCCGACCTGCCTGTTCCCGTGCAAATCAGGATTGCGCTGTTAATTGTATGTGCTTTTGCAGATTATACAAATCCGATTGGTCTATTCTGTTTCCATATTTTCAGAGGTGAACTGTCAAAACAACAGTTCTGAATCAAAAACAGCAGGTGTTCTATGTTTTAGCTGATGTGAGCATAACCCTGCAGGCATCACCTTAGAAAAGTGATACCCTTTTGTGTGTGAGAG
This sequence comes from Tiliqua scincoides, assembly GCF_035046505.1. NCBI lineage: Eukaryota > Metazoa > Chordata > Lepidosauria > Squamata > Scincidae > Tiliqua > Tiliqua scincoides. The sequence continues at coordinate 6,622,572 of NC_089833.1, read as the reverse complement.
AAGGGGGATCTCCCCCATTACGCCGCAATCCTGTGCAAGCTTATTTGTGAAAAAGCCCCACTGAAACCAGTGGAACGTCCTGCCACGTAAACACGCATAGAATCGCACGATTATGACAGTGCTTGCCCGTCTAATTTGTAGTCTTTATTAGTGCATTTACTCTCTCTTGTTGGCATCCTTCAGTCTTGGAAGACTATGGTGTCACGCTCTGAATGGTGGTTCTGGAACAGAGTGTCCTCTCCAGTGCGTGAAGCCTGGGTAAAGTAGGTATGGAGGATAGGCTGTTACCCATGCAGCAAATCCCCCCTCTCCACGTCGCTGAAATGGTCCAATGGAAAGGCAAAGGCCAGTACGGTTGGTTCCAGCGGCGTCGCAGGAGTTGCCAGAACGTGACTGTGTTCAGCCATGAACTGCCTCAGGGACTCTGGCTCCGGATTTTGCCTCGAGGTTGACTCCTGAAGCCTTTTCCATAACTGGATGTAGCCACAAGGCAGTGGAGGTTTGGGATCAGAGTTTTCCTTCTCTCAGATGAGCTGCCTTTCCAAGCTGATGAGTCCCATCTACCCGGTGGCTGTTTAGTCGCCTCTTACGACAAGTACAGCCAAACTGAGGGCCTATTCTTATCCCCAGCCCCCAGGGGAAGGGGCTCTCTCCTTTTATTTTTTTTTACTCTCTCTCTTTCTCTATATATACATAGATATATCTATATCTATCTGCTAACTGATTAATCAGTGTTCCTTTATGGCCAATCAAAAATACAGGCGTGTCCCTGGATCTGCGGGGGTTTCATTCCTCTCCGGAATCTCGTTCAGGGTCTTCTGAACCCAGCAGAGGCTCCATGTATCCGCCCACAGCCTGTGCTGGGCTCAGAATGATGATTACAGGCTGAAAATGTCGCTTCTGGTTTTTGACCGAACACCGGAATAAGCCTTTAAAAGGCATTAGGAGGGCCGGAGCTCCCCTTGTCCCTGGAGGCTGTGTGTGCAGGGGGGAGACTATGGACCCGATCCATGGGTAACTTAAACCTTGGATACAGGATCCACAGATATGCCCCCCCTGTGTTTTTAATTTACCACTGTTCAGTTTATTTGATTCTCTCTGTAAACCGCTTTGTGAACGTTTCATTGAAAAGTGGTATATAAATACTGTTAATAATTAATAATACCGTTCTATTTATTTATTTACCATATTTTTATCTTGCCTTTCTCCCCCTAAGGAGATCCCTAAGAGGCCTCCGTGACTGCCCCCCCCCCACAAGATCCAGTGCGCACCCTGTTCATACAGCTGCATCAGCATGGGAATATTGGATAGGATTGGACTAAGTATAAATTAAACACTGCACTGCTAATCTCAGTATGATGGAGAAGTGACAGAAGAAGGCAATGAAAACTCACATATGAGGGGAAATATATTACAGAAGAACAGGCAGTGGGAAGACTTTCTCCGGCTTCAGAACCACCTCCTAAAACCCTATGGAAATCCCCTAAAATAACCACTATTTTCTGCATATTTATCCCACTCTTCTTTCCAGTGAGCTGAGGGGGGCATATAGCATTCCCCCTCATTTATCCTCACAATATCCCTGTGAGGTAGGTCAGGCCAAGAGCAGACAAGTGGCTCACGGACACCCAGTGCAGGGATTTGAACCTAGTCTTAGCCCGTCGCTAGCCACTACTCATGCTGGTTGCGCCCTGAACATGAAGACAAAACAAGGAAGACAGCACCTTTCGCTTGACCCACTTCTCCTGCCGGGAACGAGCAAGTTTCAGACTTCACAGAGCACTGCTTCAGGCCGAAATGACACGCCTGAGTGAGAGCTCCGTGGAGCTTAAAATGCGAGCTGTTGCCACTGGAAGTCCACCCAAGGGAGGCCTCAGGTCCCCTGGCAACTGTCCATGCCTCATGTGCCGTACCATCCCTCTTCAGATCTGGAAACGGAGGAGCCTCTTTGCCGTTTCCGCCTGAGGAACTGTTCCGTTAAAAAAAAAAAAGCACATTCTCAGCCGCCAACACAGATCAGATCTCAAAGACTGGCTTTCTCTTCGGCAGACACGTTGCTCATTGCAACCCAGTGCACACTCCCGACGGGCAGGGCTGGCCCAAGACCTCCCAGAGACTACGATGGTCTGTCAAGTGTGCCCCCCTTGCCTGGATCTGTGCCCACGGCCAACTCCTCCTTCTTCCACTGTCTGGCTTCAAAAAGAGGGGAATGAGGTGGAAGAGTTCTGCTGACTTCCTGTGGGAACCTTTGCGGCATTCAATGGAGGGCAAACTCACCATAAAACCCATTTTGGGCAGTGCTGAGCCCATATTGAGCCCTCCACAAGAACTGGCTGACGGCTCGTGCCTGCTTGGGGTCTTCTGGGCCCAGCAGATCCAGGAGTTTCTTCACAGCATTCTCTCTCTGGAGGCAGAGCACCAAGGAAGAGCCTGAGGTCAGGTAGCTGGAGTGAGCCTCGAAGACAGCCGGGTCCTAGACAGACAAGGAAAAGAAGCCTTTGTTTCCGCACTGTCCAATGAACACTCGAGGCAACAGATATGGGAGAAAGGGCCACTTTATTTCACATTAGCAAGAGAAGCAGAGGCTGAGACCTGCAGCATACGAGGCAGCGAAAGCCCCTGTGGTGCGGGGCGGGACCTCTGGGCGGTACCAGAAACCTCTGCCCCCAGGCAGGCATGCACCCGACTCCAAGTCGCGCCCCGCTGCTGGGTGGCGCATCTCATCCATGTCTGTCCCTTAAGGGGAAGGCAGCCGGACCGCGGACTGCACCACTTCGAGCCGCTGAGCCTCTGAGGTGTGCCCCGCGGTCCCAGCCAGGGCCCCGTCTACGTCCTCGTGCCGCCGAGTCCCTGAGGACTGAAATAGGGTTCCGCCCTGCCTATGCCACCTGAAGGTGCATGTCCAGAGTCCCATTCACACCTCCTAACCCACACCACCTTCCCTCTTAAAGTGACAAATGGCAGCTTGAAAACAGGGGGGGGGTGTAACCCCCTGGCCCGTGACAGTCTGGGGTAGGCGACAAAACTGCCTGCCCTTCGGCCAATCTTGGCAGGCAGCACGGTGCCCACATGCAAAGGAGGAAGAGGGCTGGGTCCTGTGTCCTTTAAAAGGTCCGCCGTAGTTGCCAGACCCAGCCCCCTTCCACTCCCCATTGGGGAGGGACTCTCGTGTCCCAGGCCAGGCCAAACAAACTCCAATCGCCTTTTTAATTAGGTGATCGGGATTGTGAAGATGTTCCTGATGAATTTGACAGACGTGAGAACTACTGACCCAAGCAAAAATATCATCATTAGGGATACTTTTGAAGTTCTTTCTATCCAGATTCCTCCAAGCTTTCTAGCAGAACGGGGGAGACTGGGAAACCTCGCTGCTGTGAATATGATGCTAGCTAATTGGGCTAAGAGATACCTGTTTAGGTGATGGTTCTTTGATATTGAATGGGTGTGTGCAATTGTCCCTATCCTTCGTCCCATACCACCTACCTCCCACTCTGCTATCCTTAATGAGACCCAACATTTGCGACCTGAGCTATCCACCTGTCCAGGTTGAGCTGTAGGGGAAAAAATCCAGACTCAGAAGCCAGGAGCCAGCTATAACACAGGCATCACAGTATTTGATCCAACATGGAGTCCAGCTTTGTGCAGGCTTCAAGCAAACGACTGTAAAAACTTCAGCCTTTGTGAACATCAGTTCCATCATCTGCAAAGCCTCAACTTTTTATACTGCCCTTTCTCCAAAGAGCTCAAGGTGGTTTACACAGCTGCTCCCCCTCCTTTTGTCCTCACAACAACCCTGTCAGGTAGGTGAGGCTGAGAGAAAGTGACTGGCCCAAGGTCACCCAGGAAGCTTCGTTGTTGAGGGGGGATTTGAACCTAGATCTTCCAGGTCTAAGTCCACCTCCCAAACCACTACACCACCCTGGCTCTCTGCCCATCAACCATCTCACAAAGGCTCACCAAGGTTCAAATGGAAACAACCTTTGTGAGCCATCAGTTTCCTCACAAATGTTCACACTTTTGCAAGGATCTTTGTGTTCCCCGTTTCTGCACACAAACATTCACGTAGAGAAAGTCAGTGCTTCTAGTTCCCCAGGCCGAAATCCTTGATGAGGACCGAGGCAGGGAAGATGAAAATTACACTGGCAAAGTTCCAGTCTGAACAGGTAGCCAATGGTCACCTAGGGGTGGAGCCACTCCAATACCTTTACTACCCAGGGAAATACTCCAACCCAGAGCCTTGGTGGTTCATCACACAGAGCAGAGGTACATGACGTAGCAGGTTCCCGGTTCTTGCTACAACATCTCCCTACGAGCAGTTGAGTTGGAAAAGCCCCAGGGCCCAACAGCAGGGTGAGACTTGGCGTTGGCAGTAAGAACATCCAAAAAATGGAGACCTTGGATCCAGCATCTCTTGAGGAGAGCCAGAGTTCCTCAAGAAAGCAGTCCGTGCCCAGAACATCAGCACCAGCAATGGGTCAGAAGGAATGCCATGGAGCAATTGAAGAATGGAAGACTGCAAGCCAGACGGCTGCCCCTTTAAGCATATCTGCTCTCCAGGCAAACTGGGAGTCTTTAAGATCTCAGTTCTCTTCTCACTGACCACACTGTAACAAGTGGGTCACTTGGAGCTCTCCAGGGTGCTACAACTCTGATCTAGCCTGAAGGGCTAGGTGAGTGAATAATGAATGAATGGGCTCATTCATTCAACCTCTCTGGCCCTCAGAACACCCTCCAGACACGATCAGAGCACAGTTCTGGTCATGGTCAGTTGAGTGGGCCAGAGGCTTTCAGGGGACAAGAGGTTGGCTGTGGGCTGGAAAGAGGCTTGCTGCGGGCCGCATCTGGCCCCCGGGTCGGGGTTTGGAGACCCCTGCAGTACAGTGTTAGCAGCACCAAATGGTCCTTGCTGTAGCTGAGCAGGCAGACTGACTCAGTGGGAATGAACTCTGGAATGCAGAAGCAGCCCTCTCGTTAGCTCTTGGCAACGGATGACATTGCTACTAACATGCAGTCATTCATGCATCTTGGCAGTCAGAGTGTGACACTGGCCTGCGGGACTTGCTGAGGTGCAAGAGTCCAGCTGGGCTTTGGGGACTGATGGAAGATGTGGTGCCAGACAAAGGGCACCTGTGAACCCTGCTTGCTGTGCATGGTGGGTCCGGACGATAGTGCTAGCGCTGACAAAGCGGTGAGCGACAGGCTGAGCAAAATGGACCAGCTCAGAAAAGAGTTGTTTAAATTTCACAAGGGTGTTGTCTGGGTTAAAGGCATGCTAGAAAACAACTGACTTCAGCTGATGGGAACCAAAAGCAGACCAGCTCCTCCTCCAGTTTGTCTGTTGCATGTCTGGAGGCTCAAACCATGGTATGGACTTCTTAACCATGGTTAACACAAACCTTGGTTTTCCATTATGCCTGTACCTAGCTGTCAGACAAGACGTGAAACTATCTTGCTAGGCCTTCCTGCAAGATACACATGGAAGATAAACCTCCACAACGTAAGCTCTGGAGGCTCGGATTTATAAGCGCTCCGGGCCTGTTTATTTGATCCCTGTGCCCATTTTAAAATTCAGCTTTGCTATCGATTTGCAGTCTCCAATGAGAACGGTTACTGTGCTTCACATGGTTAGAAATCCACAGCAGATCAGAAGCGCATTACATTATGCACTGGATGTTAGAGGACAGGAGGAGTTCAGGAGCAGCTCTCTGCTGCTTCTTGAGTTGAAAGCGAGCAGGGGTTGTGTTGCTGTGAAACTTGGGGCATGAGCATGTCTCGGTTCTAAAGACAGTAACTGGTACCGCCAGGCAGTTCATTGCTGTGGCCCACGGACTGGCAGGGCAACCACCCCAATGGGCAAACTTGCTGCAGCTCCTTGCAGAAACCCAAGAGCCCCCATGCAAACTCTCACATCTTAGGCAAGCAAAGCTGAACTAGAGTAGCCAAGTCCCCCTTTCACCAGGAAATGGGAGATTGTTCCAGTGGTGTGGGATGATCTCCCATCAGGGATGGTCCAAGACCTTTGAACAACTGAGGCAGTGAGCCAAATATTGCCCCCCCCCTCATCTGACACTGTGGCAGTTTCCAGTGCTCCTCCTCCTCCTCCCACTCCCTAGATTCAAGAAGAAATAGTGGGATAGAGTAGAAGTGTGGAGGAAAAGAGAGTGGTAGGCTAGAGTGTCAGGGAAGCTCTAGCCCACTACTCTCCTCTCCTCCACATGTCCTCTTCTGCCCCATTTCCTTCCTTTTCAAATCTAAGAAGCAACAGCAAGTGTGGGCTGGCAGTGGGCATTCCCTCTCATCGCACTGCCTGAGGCGACTACCTCAGTTGGCCACATGGAGATGCCGGCTCTGTCTTCCATAAGGTGCTCAAAGGTTAAGGGAGAAGCCGTTTAAGGGGAAGCCTGTCAAATAATGCTTCAGGGGAGAGAGGACAATTCGAACGCAAGTGGACTTTCAGGGGCATTCGTTGCTATCTAGGATTAGAGCAGCCATTTTCAACCACTGTGCCGTGGCACACTGGTGTGCCATGAGTGGTCCACAGGTGAGCCACAGGAATTTGCGGGAAGGTCATTTATTAATAGAGCCAATGGGAGATGTGAGCCCCCACTGGCAGCATGGTGTGCCTTGTCAATTGACAAAAAACTGGTGGTGTGCCTTGACCATTTTAGTGCCTTGTCAGTGTGCCATTAGATGAAAAAGGTTGAAAATCACTGGATTAGAGAGAGGAAGAGAAGCAGACTTAACGCATCTGAAAGTTCTGATTCAGAGAGCTGAAGAATCTGTCCTGCCTTCATGGTCTCCTCTTTACAGATTTCCTGTTCCGAAGCAAAACGGAAAGGAGGAACTCTCTCTTGTTCTAGCTTTTCATCTCCACTGTGGACAATAACTAGAAAGGCAATACAGGACCATAGCCAGAGTGTTCAAAAGGAGCTACAAACACAGGCTGAAATCTCTGAGTTGGCACTGACTGTCCGCAGAAGCTTAACAACAGAGGAAGTGACCCCTGAATAAACTGAAGGGCCCTTGACAGAGCAGACCCTTTGCTCATCAACCATCCATATGGCAAGGTCTTCTGAAACTGTGGCATCACCCGTGGGCATAACTACGAAGGGTGGTCCAGAACTATTTGAATATTCAGATTATTTTTTGTGAATAAGGGCAGAGAACTTGAAGCAGGAGTTAGAGAAGATCCCACCGGTTTTACCCCTCAGCATTCCAGAATGGCAAGTTTTCTAGAGGACGTCTAGAGCACAGTTAGCAACATTTCAATACTTCATTGAAATGGTCAGGCACCCTTGTCGTAAACTTGGGTCTCACTCCCAGGGTTTTGGGGTGCTCAGAGTTGTTGGTTCTGAACCCTAGAGCCCTCAAAGATCCCTGTTCGGTAGTACTGCCACCACCCTGTGATAGCCAGTGCCTCAGTCCAGGGAAACCAAGACCCTTTAGGCTTAACTATATCCCTTGTAGGCACTGAGCACTTTCTTTACTTAAAGTCTCAGTCCTCAAGTTTCTAGTCCACAATGAGGATTTTTGGTAGCTTGCAGAACGGCTAGGCAGGATTCTGAACCTTTGTCCCCAACAGACAATGAACCAAAATGGTAAAAAGATTTTCTACTTTATTAAATACATAAGGTTACAAAAAGTTACAAAAGGCAGCAAATGCTAGAGGCATAAAAACTTCTAGGAAATATCAGCATAAAAAAACAAAGCTAACTGGCTAACTCTATTATTCTCTAACCCTCACCTGGGTCAGCTTCTTTTGTAGATCCTCAGGTCAGTTACCTATGGCCACATGGTCCTGGTGGGGCAGGATGTGCACCCACCACCTCTCTCACCCAGAGACAAGGAACAAAGACCCTTTCCTCCGGAAGTGGGCTGGAAGCTCACCCTCTCAGCTCTTCCCTCCCCCTTGGAGATCTACAGCTGCATTCCATCCTTGATGGGCATCTTTCTGGCTCCTAGGTGCTACATAATCACCATCCAGTGAGATGTAAATCCTAGCAGCCAGGAAATGCAAGCCACTTCTGTGTTACTGTTTTAGCTTGGTTCAGGCCTTGCAGTGCTACTAGGCCTGAACTGTACATATCCATGACAACCCTCCACTCTTGGAACCATGTATGTACCCTTACTTTTTTCCCTCAGTGGTAGCATGCACCTGCCACATCTCCCCTTCTCCTCCCCACTCCCTGTGGTCTCTTCTTCCCCTGTCGAGCAGAAGAGGAAGTGAGGCGAGTAGAGTGGTGGTGGCCTAGAGTGTCTGATACGTTCTAAGCTGCCACTACTCTATCCTCACTTCCTGCCTGGTGCTGGCTCAGATCTAGGTTGGGCTGCTCTGGCCATGCAGGTGAGTGAGCAGCCAGGTGGCCTTCAGACTTGGTGGCTGGGTGGAGAGGAAAGTGGGCAAGGATATATGTGATGCATGCAGGGCATCTGCCACCACCTCCACCAAACTACTGCTCAAAGCCACCACCTCACCCTGCCTCATCAGCCTGTCAGACCTGTTCCTGATGGCCAGGATCTTTCAATGATGTCTCCTCACAAGTAAGTTCCATTGAGCAAAGGCCCCTCCTGGCAACTTCAAATGAACATTTATTGCCCACAGATTCAGCCTGTTTTATTGCTCTCTATTGATCCTGGCCGGGGGATTAGTGAGCAATTTCCCTTTGAATAGATTATCTGTGAATCTCTCCTTGTCGTTTCCGCTCCCCCAGGGGGAGAGTCTTTAATTACTGATTCCCTCTCATTTTTTTTTTTAAAGACATATTTTCCTTAAGGGAAAAAATAGCACTAACATAAAAATAGCAAGTAATGCTGGTCCCATCTGAAAGATTTCCTACGGCCCCCAGCTCAGGTTTCGGTGCTCCTTAATTGGTTGCCACTACTTCACTTTTAAGATGCTGGAACGGCTAAGTGCGCCTCGTCCTCAGTAACAACATAGGCTAAAAATAGCCCTTTCATCCATTTATCATGTTCTCAAACCATGCCTGTCATATCTGCATTTCCACAGCTCTGCTGAAGTCTTGGGGAGCCTGTCTTGAAATTTCTCATGCCTCCATTGAAAAGGCAGAGAGCCCTGAGCTCTTGCAAGGGTTGTGTTCCGCCACTGCCCCGGCTCAACGCATTAAGCCGCAGCTTTCATTACATGGCTAAGAAGCCTTGGGTCATTCGAAAGGCCACTTGGGTACCTGTAGTCACAACACAGGTGTGCTTATTCCTAGGCCCACGTGCTCAGCAGCAACCTTGTTGGGGGAGGGGTCTACGGACACCCTGAACTCATGCGCAGGTGCCCTGCAAAGGGGCTTCAAAGGCAAATTCATGGAATGCCAGTTGCAGGGGGGTAATGAGGGAAGAAGAGGATGCCTTCATCCCCTGCTTGGGGACTTTGGTCACCCTGGGAAAAGCCAACATCCATCAGAGATCCCTCTTGCCAAGCTCACCCCGGTAACAGCAGTGGTGCCATGACATCAGAGGTACGCAGAAGCACAGCGCTGGGTTTCGATAAGAGCCCCCAGCAACCTGGCCCTGGAACCACTAAGAGGTGGGCTTACACCCGAAAGGGATTCTTTTTTCATTAAAATCAGCCACGGGACCCCTGACCTTGATCAGGACCACAGCAGACAGCAGGGTGAAGGCAAACTCTTTCCCTTCACACCATTATCCCAACAAAAACCACTCCATCCCAGCTGCTCTGGGGGCAAAAAGCGATTTTAGGGGGCGATTATCAGTGGGAGAATAAAATTTCCCCTCTCTGCATGCTGCTGCTCCACTCAGATAAGGCTCTCAAGTCTGCTTTTTGTGAAAGAAGAGGTGCTTCCAGGGGTATTGCACTGCCTCTGAGAAATGCGTTTTCATGACATCTACTTCACGGTTTCTCTACCCTCAGTGTAACCGTGGTCAATTGTTCCCACAAACCTGCTGAGCTTCTGGTGAAAGGAGCGCTCCGACATCCTCCGGGTTCAGATCTATATGTTTCAATCCAACCAGGCGGAATTTCTCTTGGTCCAGTTTTCGCAGAAACCGAGCCAAGTTGCGTGCCCAGATGCCAGGCTTGATCAGCAGCACTGTGCAGAGAACCGGAGCCCCTGAACGAGAAAAAGCAACAAGCTACAAGAAAGCAGCTGCGCCGAGGAATCCTTTAGAAACTGAACAGTGGTGTAGTCATCACTGAGGCGGTCGGCCTGTGTCTGGGCTATACCATGTCAGTCAGGGCCTCACACATATTTAACAAGAACTCCCTGGACTCAGAAAGCCGGTGATTTGTCCAAGGCCAAGCAGTAAGGAGTTGAGCATGGCCAGCGGACATTAGCAGCGATGCATTCCCCTGCACAGTCATCTGTTGCTATGGTGCCTGCAATGCTCTTCATCTATGTTCAGGAAGATATGATGAAACCCTCACATGAGAGTGCACCCAGCAGGAAAGGGGTGTTGTCAATGTACAAACTGATCCCTCACCGAAAGCTCTCCCTGTGGCTTCAGGTTCCTGCAGCTGGAGACCGGGTCAAATCTGCTTCCCCCCAGAAAGCAGAGAGGGCTTATTGGCTTTCTTACCTCTTTGCATGTAGTGGAACAGCGACTCTGCATGGCTTCTCCGAATCTCCCCTGCTGCACAAGAAAAGCAAAGGGACTTTAGCAGGAGGCGCGAGTTACTCAAGAACAACAGGTGCAGGGCCCCACAATATGAATATGCATCAAGATACTCTTCCCATCTTGACTGCTGCAACCTCTGCGCTACAGCCCTCCCTTGTCCCACGTCACCCCCCTGTACATCTGCCAAAATCCAACGGACTTGCGCTAGCCGAAAGGGGGGTTGGGGTTGCGCCAACATAGCAAGGGAAGAAGCCCCCAAAGAACTTACAATCTTAATTTTTGTTCGTGGCGGAAAGGACTGAATGAGAGCGAAGGAACAGAAGAGGAAGAGGGAATCAGATATGTACACACTTGTTTGAGACTAAGGCTGCAATCCTATCCACACTTACCTGGGAGTCAGCCCCATTATCTGTAATGGGACTTTGAAGTAAGGATTTACTCCCAGGTAAGGAGTAAGTAAGGACTTACTCCCAGGTAAGGACTTTGAAGTAAGGACTTACTCCCAGGTAAGTGTGGCTAGGATTGCAGCCTTAGTCTCAAACAAGTGTGTTCATATCTGATTAGTGTGTACAACATGATGATGTTTTGCAGCTCAATCCTATGCATGTCTACTCCGAAGCAGACATGCATAGGATTGAGCTGCAAAACATCATCATCATCATCACACAGTGAGAGGACAGGTCTCTGCCCTGAGGGGCTCCCAATGGAGATATTGAAATACGGAAGATGACAAAGGAAGGGGAGGGAAGTGGAAGCAGGTGTAAGCGAGTGGCCCATATGCGATGGTTTCACTTACACGTATGTAGGGAATGGGAATTAGGGCATGGCATCAAGGCCTCCACCAAAAGGTGTTTTTAAATATTCTCAGGAAAGCGAGTATGGAATTGCAGCCTGAATCATCTTACCTCTTGTCTGGGAAGGCCTGCCAGGAGGCGGCAGGTACTTCAGGCCTGGGCGGCATTTGGGATCTGGAAACAGAAAGTGATGAGGGTTTTTTTTGAAATGAGTAAACAGAGCATGGCAAAGGATCCACAGTGGCTGACCAGAAGGAGAACATAGGCACACTTGTGTTACCATGCACATGCCTAATCTTGTCTGATCTGGGAAGCTAAGCAGGGTCAGGCCTGGTTAGTACTTGGATGGGAGACCGCCTGGGAATACCGGGTGCTGTAGGCTTATACCATAGTCTTTCGAGACTGAAGGTTGCCAGCCAACCATACGCGGGCATTCAGAAGATGGCAAGCACAACGTTTAATTATTACTTCATGATCACACTGACGTCTTTCTTCTCAGGGATGTTTCCCTGCTTAACTAGCTGGTTGTGGGAACCATTTTCAATTCTCCAACCTGTGTTGGGTGAGCTGGGTCACATTCTGCAAGCACTGTCCACATGGGTCTATGGTCCTGCTGCGAATCCATCTCAGGTAGCTTTGGATCGTAATTCAGCATTTTAATGTTCTGCTGGAACCAGACGCTTAATGTCCTGCTGGCTCTTATTGGGAAGGGTTCTAATTTGTGTTTTTAACTGTGATTTCATGTTTTGGTATTTCTAACATTGTCGTAAGCTGCCTTGGGTCCCTTCGGGGAGAAAGGCCGGACAGAAATACAGTAATAAATAAACAAACCAGAAGCAAAAAGATTTAATAAACTCCTAAAGCTGGAGAAAGCACAATTACAAAACAATATAGATGTTGGGAGCCATTAAAGGTGGCAAAGTGGGAGGCAAACAGATCTGGCCCATGGCATACAATCTGCCGGATGTTCTCCTGCACAAGCCCTCCTCCTAAATACACACACACACACCCTACCCAAGGATGCCTCCTGTAGTAAATTGCATGCATCTATATGTGAGCGCATGTGGGATTTGGATTTTCTGCTTTAGACATAAACATTTTATAAGAACATAAGAACAGCCCCACTGGATCAGGCCATAGGCCCATCTAGTCCAGCTTCCTGTATCTCACAGCGGCCCACCAAATGCCCCAGGGAGCACACCAGATAACAAGAGACTTGCAAGGCTTCCTGGGAATTGTAGTTAAGAACATAAGAACAGCCCCACTGGATCAAGCCATAGGCCCATCTAGTCCAGCTTCCTGTATCTCACAGCAGCCCACCAAATGCCCCAGGGAGCACACCAGATAACAAGAGACCTCATCCTGGTGCCCTCCCTTGCATCTGGCATTCTGACATAAATACGTGTTCTTTGTGAAAGAACGGGAATATTCCACCCACCGTCTACAAAATCCTTCTTGGTGAAGAACAGAACGGCCTGCCTGAAGGCCATCTCCGGGGTCAGCGACATCACTGCTTGAAGGTGGCAGGAATGAGCACTTGGCTTGCTGTCACGGGGAGCACATGTTCTTAGGATCTCGGCGAGACCCGCAAAGGCGTTGATCCTCCGCAGCGCGCACACGAGGGCGGGGCCAGACATCAGCGTGGCGATGCTCGCCTGCCAGGACTTGTCTCCCACTTCGAAAGGTGTGACTTCCTTGGCCTGAATCCGCGTGAGGTGGGGCAGCCACTTGAGTGCCAGAAGCTCAAACCGCGGGTCAAACTCTTCTGAGACTGTCAAGATAAACATGGTGGCCACAAATGACTTGTGAAAGAGGCTCCTTCCCTGGTGTCTGATTCCATTAAGACTCTTCTAGTTGCCTGGCAATATTAAACATGAGTTTTCGGTTTTCCACCTCCCTGCACACTATTCATATACTTCCCCCACCCCTTTCACGCTCTTCTTGTTTACTTAGGCCTTGAAGCAACTCACAAACCAACCATAGCATAAAGTCCAATAAATCACCCAGTGCTATACTCCATTTGCTGGAGTGGGAAAGGGTGTCACCTCCCCTGTGCAACATCTACAAGTGTGTGGATGGTGCAGCAGGACCACGGGATGGCTTTGTCCATCAAAACACCCAGCCGACAAACAAAACACAAAGGCAACAGGTCCACTGTCACTTTAAACTTGCAAATTAAGCCGTGAACTTCTCTGTAATAATATTTAACACTTGTACAGCTCTCTGTGAACACACAAAGCAGTTCACATGCACTACCTTGAAGTAATCCTTACAAGAACCCTGCAAGATGAGTATTATTATCCACCTACTACGGTTGGGGCTGAGAGGGAATGGAGGTTCTCAAACTTTACAAGAGAGTTAGACCTCCGTAAGAGGTTGCGAGGTGGGGGGGGGAGAAGGACAATGGCAGCAACAGCACTTCCATGATTGTACTTGGAAAAAGGGGTTATCCACGTACCTGGGGGTCATGCTGTTCCTCTGGAGGGTGCAGGGGGGGCAGGGCCCCCAAAGTGGGCCTCCCCACACCGCGTCGCATTGCCCCAGTTTGAGAACCTCTGGCCAAGGGCCATCAAGAAAGTTCTCAGCAGAAAGAAGTTCTGAAGTAAGAAAACCCCACTTTGTAGCTCGGTCCATTAGCCATTACGCTCCAACAATTTTTTGTGAGGGTCCTGCCAACCTAAATCCCTCCCATCCCATATCATTTCTGCTTTATTTCATTGCCACCCATTTGCAAGGGTAGGGCAATGTGGTGAAATGACATGACACACACACACACACTCTCTCTCTCTCTCTCTTTTCCAACACGTTCCCAAGGAAATGTGGGGGGAGAGGAGACATGGGTAGGAGAACATCTACAAGGTGCTTTGATTCAGAATGACCTGCCTTAGATTTTCATGCAATAATTCTGTGGCTCATCATCTTCTCAGCTCCAAAAGTATTTATGCACAGGGGTTATTTATAACCCTCCCGTTTTACAGGTTGGGGGCTGAGTTGGGAAGGGAGCAACTTGCTCAATCAAATGAGCCTGAGTCAGGCTTGAACCCAACTTCCCCATAGCAGAGTCTGGCTTTCTAGTCACTGGACTACACTGCATCTCAAGGTTCAACTGCTTGTTGCTACAGTAAATTTCTGTTCACGACAAGTTGGTAAGTTAAATGAGGTGCTACGGGTCTTTACCCAAGGAATCTACCACCCCATTTTCAAACTGAATTAGTTTTCGCCTTCAAACTTTCAAACTAAAAACACTCAGTTTTCCAACTAAATCAAGCCTTCTCATTTTGATGCATACATTTTTAAATACAGATGCATACATGTGTACATTTTTTCATCGGCAGGAGGTCTGGTCTAGAGGGTTGAGCCTCCATTTGCCTGAAGATAACATCCGAAGATCACCAACTCGAGGCCTCCGGCACCGTGCGACCTTGAAGCAGCTGACAAGCTGAAGCCGAGCTATTCCATCTGCTCTGAGCGTGGGAGGATGGAGGTCAGAATGTGAAACCAGATCAGAGTGAAACATCTGGACTGTTGTGGTTCTTGAAAGATAGAACCTTCTTTCAATTGTCAAAATCCCCACGGGGATTTAATCAGCCTGCCTATGTAAACCACCTTGAATAAAGTCTTGAAAAAAGACCAAGAAAGGCGGTATATAAATACCTGTATTATTATTATTATTATTATTATTATTATTATTATTATTATTATTATTATTATTTCAGCTTGGGGGGAGTTGCCACATGGCTCGCCAAGTGGTACAGTCCTTGCATGGGGATTGTACCACCTCATTTATTCCACATGTGAACCCTTAGGTGCCTGTACTAGATCAGCCCTAGTTATAAGACAGGCTCTGTTTGTATACTGAAATATGTTTTAAAAGGCACAACTGTTTAGGATTTTAAGTTACAACTTTGGGAAATGGGGGGGGGGGGAGAGGATCAATCAAGACAAAGAAACAAATACTACAGAGAGCTTGGGTAAAAATGGACCTCTTGAGGTATGCTGGGAACACAATCAGAGCTAACTAAGTTTGCTTTATAGAAGCATAATTACAGGTTTTAGGTTATCTCTGGTGATGCGTCTCTTGGAAGGAGAGATTAATTATAGATATATGCTACACTGTATTGCCAATCTGGGGCATATGAGGAACTTATTCATGTTTGTGTTGGCAAACTGGGCTCTCCTTGAGTGTGCCAGAAATGTGGGGAGCACCATATTTTGACAAGGCTCTGAAATCATTATGCCAACAGATGGCCTTTATTTGAGCAATGCCTACCCTTACCTCAGCGGATGGCCTGAAATTAAACATCATGGGGTCTGACCACTACCCTTCACCAGTGGTGTCACTAGGGTTTGCATTACCCGGTGCGGGAGGCCAGCGTGTCACTCCCATGACGTACGTCCTCCCATGCAGTGGGCGTGGCAATGCCCCAGGATGTGGGCACGGCAATGCGTCATCACCCTGCCCACACGCTGGTTTGTTGGCTATAACTTTTGATAGAAAAGAGATGTTCCGACGCGGTCTGTTTGATTGCATTCTGCATGAAATTACGCATCAAATGATATATAACATGATGGTATTATTCCTAAGAACCATGATTTTAACAATTTTGGTCAGTAGTGGTGTCACCCTAGCCGGGCACGTCTCCAGTGCGGCCCACACCCTTGCACTTCCCTAGTGACGCCACTGCCCTTCGTTCAGTTAAGAACACAGTGCAGTTGAGCCAAGGTAGTTTCTATATAGCGATCAAGATGACAACAACTTATAGGGAGAGGTTAACAGTGTCAAGAGAAGAAGGAGGAGGGATTGCAGGAGGAAAGCAGCAGGACCTAACCTGTAGACATCACTACAAGGGACACCTTGTGAAGCCTGTGGGTGCCACAGGTTATCTGAGAAGGAGGTGGGGCCAGACACAAAATGGCAGCCAAGAGGGCAGGTTAGGGGCAGGCACACACATGGGCTAAACCTTCCACTCATTCATACGTGCAGACTCAGCCCAAGCTGAACAGGCACTTGCTTTTTCAATAGGCACATGCATCATTCCACCCTCCAGTATGACTGTCTCCTCTTCTACCTCCGCCTGCCTCCACCACGACCGCCCAACGCTTCTCCAAAACTGGTTGGTGAGGAAGGATCATGGGAGCGTTTCCACTCCTGGGATCCTCCCCATCCCAGCCTGTTTGGCAGAAGGTCCAGCTGGACAGCAAGCCAGAGGAAGCTGCAGGAGGGGGGAGTGGCTTAACTCCTCCAGCACCGCCACGGCAACGGAGGAGGTAAACAGCCTCCCCCATCCTCCTCTTGCTGGTTTGCCAAGGGCAGTGTATGGTAGGGGGAAGCAGCTGCCAAGGTATGGGGAGGTAGTAGCCAGGATAGGGAAGCAGGGCATTCTCACTACTTCTCTGCCTTCCCAACCTACCGCTCAAAGCACACAACTTCACTGGTGGGCTGGTCCTGCATAAATATACATTCATGCATGTGCTATCCATCCAGAAATTGGCTCTCATGCATACATGGGCAGGAGGTCTGGTCTAGAGGGTTGAGCCTCCGTTTGCCTGAAGATAACATCCGAAGGTCGCCAGTTCGAGGCCACCGGCACTGTGCGACCTTGAAGCAGCTGACAAGCTGAAGCCGAGCTATTCCATCTGCTCTGAGCGTGGGAGGATGGAGGCCAGAATGTGCGGCCAGATCAAGAAAGTAACACCCGAATGTTGTGGTTCTTGTAAGATAGAACATTCTTCCAAATTGTAAAAATCCCTTCGGGGATTTAAATTAGCCTGCCTATGTAAACCGCCTTGAATAAAGTCTTGAATAAAGACCAAGAAAGGTGGTATATAAATACCTGTAGTATCATTATTATCATTATTATTATTATTATTACATGCACACCCCTTCTGCTACCTCCACTGAAGAGATACGGCAGACAAACGAGGATGCCTTATACTGAATCAGATCATTGGTCCTACTGGTCAAGTGCGGTCTGCTCTGATTGGTGGTGCTTTCCTCCCCCCCCTAGCTTTCCTAACTTATGTCCTTTGGGTGGAGAAGACTGGGAGACTGGGAAGATTGGAGAAGACTGGGAGTTGAGACTAGGTGTGGGTGGCACTGAACTGTTCCCCCCTCCCTCACGTGCATACCAATGTATCAGGGCTATGTCTTCGCATCCCTAAACAACATAATCAGTGTATCTCCACTCTTCAACAAATATTTTTTTCTTAACAATCCATCTTCGCTTTAACAAAGCTGTGCAGGCCCCATTGCTGGGGAACTACCTGGCGCTTGAGCCTGCTTCTGGGAGCCAAGAGCGAGGATCTGGTGAAGGAAACGGCCGGCACTCTTCATGGCTTCCCGGCCACTCAGGGTCAACAGAACGATCTGCTCCATTTCTGAATGAGAGGCATAGCTCCTGTGGCAGAAAACATCCAGGGGGACTTTACAGGGATCAGGCACAGAGCTCAAACTGCCACCTGAAAAAGAGAAGGCAAATATTTACAACGCAGCAAATCTACAGGAGCACGACAGACATGAGAGGCGTAGCTGCAGAGAAATAGTTTATATACACCAGAGATAGAGTGGATTTGGACCCAATGTGGCCCTCACTCACTGGACAGCCTGGATGTGCCACATCTGTGTTTTTTATGTGCTCAGGTTCTGCTCTAGGTGCCCTTCTCAGAAGCAACAGGAGGGGCAACTAGAGACAGGGCCTTCTCCGTTGTAGCTCCTTGACTGTGGAATCCCTTCCTCCTACGCGTTTGCTTGCCACCTCCTTTGATTTCATATAGACACCAGCAGAAAACTGTCCTGAATCATATCATGGCCACCATGGTCCCCTCTTTTTTCTTAACTACAAAGGAACACTTCTGGTCCGCTTCCTTGGTTAAACTCATCAGTCAATGACAGGCTTGATGTAGCATGTAATGTAGCCCTAAGGTCACTTAGTGGGTTCGCAGAGGCCAGCTCTGAAGCGGGAACTGTCTGGTTCACAGCTCCATCACTTTGCTGGTTTCTTCTCTCCTTTTTTTCCTTCACATTGGCTTCCCTTCCTCAACCTAAAATCCTCCTGCTGCACTGACTTTCAAATGCCTGTACCCTTTTGCTCCTTTCTTCCTTCCCTGCTTTCTACTGATACTCTTGCAAGACTGTTCAATTTTCCCAACAACTACCTCTTAACTATACAGATTGGCCCTCAGCACTTCCAGTTGCATCTGGGAGGTTTGGAAAGGCCCTCCAGAATCAGGTGGAGGCCCACGGCAAGTCAGGCGGGTCCTGAATCCACAAGGAGGGACCACCTGTACTTTAA
>NC_089833.1:6591399-6598899 GCF_035046505.1 Tiliqua scincoides | reverse complement strand
GACTCAAGAAGAGGCAGCTTTAACTGCTCATCAGGAGCATCTATAGATCAGTGGAAGGGCATCTGCCATGGTTGGCAACCTTCAGTCTCGAAAGACTATGGTGTAAGCCTACAGCACCCGGTATTCCCTGGTGGTCTCCCATCCAAGTACTAACCAGGCCTGACCCTGCTTAGCTTCCGAGATCAGACGAGATCGGGAGATAGTGTTCAGTATAGGGAGATGGTTGGCAACCTTCAGTCTTGAAAGACTATGGTATAAGCCTACAGCACCCGGTATTCCCCGGCAGTCTCCCACCCAAGTACTAACCAGGCCTGACCCTGCTTAGCTTCCAGATCAGACGAGATCGGGAGACAGTGTTCAGTATAGGGAGATGGTTGGCAACCTTCAGTCTCGAAAGACTATGGTATAAGCCTACAGCACCCGGTATTTCTAGGCGGTCTCCCATCCAAGTACTAACCAGGCCTGACCCTGCTTAGCTTCCAAGATCAGACGAGATCGGGCATGGAAAGACTATGGTATAAGCCTACAGCACCCGGTATTCCCCGGCAGTCTCCCACCCAAGTACTAACCAGGCCTGACCCTGCTTAGCTTCCGAGATCAGACAAGATCGGGAGATAGTGTTCAGTATAGGGAGATGGTTGGCAACCTTCAGTCTTGAAAGACTATGGTAGAAGCCTACAGCACCCGGTATTCCCAGGCGGTCTCCCATCCAAGTACGAACCAGGCCTGACCCTGCTTAGCTTCCAAGATCAGGCATGTATGCAGGGTTCATGTATGCAGGGTATCTTGGGTTCAGTCAACGATCTAACCCAGAAGAGGGCAGGTTCCAATAAGAGGGACAAGCCAAATGGCCTTGAAATTCAGGGTGACACTGTTGCATAAATCTTTTACAACAGTGCAGAACAGCATTTAAGAATATCAAGCTGACCTTGAAGGGGAAGTATGTGGCTACCCAAGAAAATCCAGCCTGGGACTGGAAGGCACCTTTTCCAATTGAGATCAGTCACCAAAATTGGTCTGTCAGGATGGCTGCTTTCCGAAGGAGATCCCATATTGCGGATGACAAGCTTGCAGACATTTAAAATTTCCCGTGGGAGGAGAAGGCAACAAATTGACAATTTGGATTGGTAACCCATCTTTGCGTCACTGAGTGCCAACTTCCTGACAAGCCAACGTAAACACCGCAATGAATCACTGGGGCGGTGAATCACTGCCTCCACTTCAAGGAATATTTCTGGAGCTGTCAGGGCAAGCATTTCCAGCGCTAATAAAATACCTCCAAACCTATTAGCCTGGAAGATGCAGGTCAGCTGCGCAGCGTCCCGCTGAGATTGAAAAGCCATTGCACGGCGCGCCGACGCAGGGGATTTAGTTTAGCAAACCATTTAAGGCCTGTCCACCGAATCCAGGTGCCAAATGAAAGATGTTGGGGGTGTTTGCTCTGCTTGCACATTGCCCAGGATGTTCTTGTGTTAAAGAGATACTGCGGCATATGAGTCAAATTCGTCCTATGGTCTTCAACCTGCCAAGAGCTCAGGCCCACTTTAAACCCTACCCTGCAACGGGAGCCCAGTGGGTGAGAGGAATGGGTGCTGTGGTCAAGTCTCCCACTCATCTGCCAGCTCTCCCCTGCTGCAGCATAACCTTTGCTCTCTACCTTGCTGTCAGTGGCGATCCTGGCCCCGGCAGCACCCGGGACCACAGGCTGCCACCCCCTTCCCCACTGAGCTGCCGCTTCCTGTAGCTGCCACCCCCTTACTTCCTTCTGGAGGCCCAGGGAGGCAGTGCACTAACTCCCTGACCCTCCAAAGGCCTCAGAGGGCCAAAAAGACAAACAACCCACTTCCCGTTTCATGGAAGACACCGGAAGTGACGTTTTAATGCCCTTAGAAGGCATTCTGAGGGCCAGGGAAGTTTCCCTGACCCTTCGAATACCTTCTAAGGGTTTCTGGTTTCCTCCGTGAAACTGGAAGTAATTTTTCAGCTCTCTTAGGTCTTTACAAGGCCTTTGGCGGGTCGGGGAGGCAGCATGCTGATGAGGCAGCACTCAGAAAGAATGGCCCTGGGTAGTGCGGGGCACGCGTCGTGGGGTGGGGTGGATGGCAGCACCAAGCCAACCCTCCAGCCTGGTGCCAGGGGCATTTGTCCTTCTTGCCACCCCAAGGTACGCCACTGCTTGCCGCACTTCCTCTTTCTCTCTCTTGCCAATCAAGACTGAGTGCAAACTACTGCCAGGCCAGTCTCTGCCCTTCTCGTCTTGCCCTTGAAGGAAAGAAGGGGCAGAGTAGCAAGGTAGTAAGTATCACACACTGATTAGTTGCCACCACCTGGGATCAAAGAAGAGAAACTTCCACAAAGCTCAGAGTTAAACAAAAAAAATTTAAACCACAGAACAGCGGTAAGGAGACCAGACTAAAACTATCTCCCAGTCAATCCTGACAAAACTAACACATTTTCAACTGATGTTGGAAGGCCAAGAGGGAGGGAGTGGCCTGAATCTTCTGACCAAGGAGTCCCAGAGTTTCCATCAGGCAGAAGGTCCTCTTCTTTCCTCCATTCCCACTTTTAGTCCTCTCCAACGTGGCTTCTGACCACCACACTATACTGAAACTGATGTTTAAAGAATACACAGATTTATCTTCTTGCTGCCAAAGCAAAAAATTCCTATTCTGTTCTCATTTTCCTTGACTTCTCTGTTACCTTTGTTACAGTTGATCACCTTCTGTTGCCTGATTCCCTTAATGCAGCGTTTCTCAAACTGTGGGTCGGGACCCACCAGGTGCGTAGCGAGACAATTTCAGGTGGGTCCCCATTCATTTCAATATTTTATTTTTAATATATTAGAGTTGATGCTACCATGATATGTTGACTGCATTTGGGGAAATGTTATAGACCTGTACTTTTAACAAACTACTATGTGTATTCTTTTAACAATGATAGTAAAGGAAACTTACTCCTGGGTAAGTGTGGGTAGGATTGCAGCCCAGGAGAGTTAAAAATTTTCCTGCTTGATAATATCACTTCTGGTCATGACATCACTTCTGGTGGGTCCCAACAGATTCTCATTCTGTCCCAGTGCTAAATGTGTGAGAACCACTGCCTTAATGCCTTAGGTCTCTGCTATGTAGCCCTCAACATCTCTTCCCACCTGTCTAATTGCCCACTGTTTCCTCACACTAGAAACAATGGTCTTCCATTGGCCGGTGCCTTATAGCGCAATCCTAGGCATGTCTACCCAGAAGTCAGTCTAACTCAGCATTTCTCAATCAATGGTATGTGCACACCACCCCTGGACACCCACCACCCAGCAGCGACACATCAGGACTTGCATCACATCATGACAAACCTCCTACTGGTGTTTGTCGCATTGTGTTTGGCCTCCCAACACAAAAGTAACTGGGGGTAACATCATCACCAGTTACTTCTGGTGGGACTTCCGATACGTGAACCATGAGAAGTTGTACGTTTGGGGGATGAAGGTTGAGAAACACCGGACTGAACTCAGTGAGTCTTAACGCCAGGAAAGCATGTATAGGATTGCAGCCTGAGGGCCCAATCCTAACCAACTTTCCAGTGCTGATGCAGCTGCAATGCAGCCCCAAGGTAAGGGAACAAACGTTCCCTTATGTTGAGGAGGTCTCCATGACTGCCACCTCAAGATGCAGCACACACCCCATTGGCGCGGCTGCATCAGAGCTGGAAAGTTGGATAGGATTAGGCCCTTAGTCCCCTGTCCTGTATTCTTGGCTGACTGAAGGTGTTGGCACACAGAAAAGCCTATCTAGAAGATCTTAAGACAGTTCTACCCAATGTTGCATATATGCAACAGGGATCAAACGTGTACACCTGTGAGCTGGGCAGAAATAGGTTAATGACCAAATAATCAGATTCACACAGGAGCAGATGGTGCTTTTGTCACGGCAAGGAAATATGCAGGGGGAGAGCTAAAATGTACCAGGGACACAGTATGCCCTTTAGGTTCATGCAGGGGTCATCTGGATCACCTCTGGCCCTTTACCTGGCTCGCTGACATGCAGAGCAAGAGAGCTTGCTTGGGTGGCAGCCTCAGCCGCTTCGCCCCCTGTAGGGCAAAACCCCTCCAAGTGCAGGCAGCGATCACAGCCCCGTAGGCACGAGAAGGCACAGCGGGTGACACCACCAAAATAGCATCTCCTGGGAAGTGGAAAACAAAGGAGATCATTACATGGCTCTTTCTACCTCTTTGCTTTTTCCAAAAGTGACTAATCTCAGCAGCAAGGAAGGGTCAGGCTGGGGTTCGGTTTTGAGGCCGACAAAACCCCTGCAATTTTTCCCCACCTTGCGTCCTTATCAAAGCAGAGCAGCAGAGGAGCCCTTTGAATGTGTCAGGGGCCCATCCACTCCAAACTTCAGTAGGGCAGTTCTGGCCAAAGGGGCAAGTAGTGCTGAAGTCGCCATTATCGTTTTGTTATATCCTAAAGTGCACTTTGGGGCAACAGTCTGAGAGAGCAGAGAGGGGGTCAAGGAGTCAGGATCTCTTGTGGAATACTTGCGCCAGGTGAACAACCTTTGGTGGTGCTGACGAGGGTTGCTGGAGGCCTAGGTGATGCTAAGTTCTGGAAGTCATTCTTTTCTGGGTCAGCTTCTGCTTGAAGGGATGAAGGCCTAAGAAAGTCAAAGGCAGACAGACAAAAGAAACATGCAGAAAAGCATGTTAGGCTCATGTAGTCTGGAATTCAGGTAGGAACACCATACACAGTTGCGGCCTGGCATCCTATGTTGCAAGGGGCTCTGGAAAGGACCTCTTGGAATGCCCACCACTTCATTGGTTGTCCTAAAATTCGGCCACCCCAATTGACCAGAAGCATGATGCTCTGAAGCATGATTGCAACCTGTTTTTATCCATTTCCCCATGGAAGTTTGCTGCCCTAAACGTCCAGGCCTCTGGTCATAGCGGCAACAGCACTGACCACACCACACTGGCTCTTGAAAAATGTGTAGGTGATAAAGAAATTCTCGCCCAAGACACTGGGACAGAGTGGAAGGGTTTCTCCCTTCTCCCCATGAGAAAACAATGTTGGAGATGAGAGATGAGGGAAAGAGAAGTGTTGCACTAGGGGCTGGACCACTAATGAGGCTGCTTGAGGTGGCTGCCTTGGGCCGTGCATTGGCAGAAAGTTCCTGCTATCCATCTCTGACTTCCTGTTGCTCCTCTTCCTGGATTTGAAAAGAGGGAAGTAGAGTGGCAGTTTGGAGAAAGGAGAGTTGGGTTAGAGGTGCTGCAGCCTGCCACTTTCTTCCACGCTCTCTTCTGCTCCGTTCCCCTCTTTCCAAATCCAGGGAGCAGGAGTGGCAAAGGAGGAATGGTGGACATGGCAACTCGTATGCTGCCAGGCAGGAAGATGGGGCATTTGGCACATCATTGCACTGAACAAGGGGGACACGGAACGTCTTGAACTGCGTCAGGCTTCAGTGTTACGTGAAAATCCCCTTTTCCCTTTTAAGTTGTGATTTTATATCTGGTTACTAAAATATCATGTCAGCCAAACCCCACTTCCCTGTAGGTCAACGTATGCATTGTATTGTTTTAAGAGCTATATGCAAAAGTGTCTCCTGATCCATTCACCATGTATGCAGAAGTCTATTGTTCTGTTGTTGTGACTCAATCACTCTTAAGTACCCTATGCAAACTGCCTCCAGGGGTTGGCCGGGTTCCCCCACATAGGAAGCCAGCATGGCTGACAGCTGACTTTTCTTGCATGCTCCACATGTCCCACTGTGTGTAGTGAGCATGCGCATCCAGGAGGACACATCCGGGTCATCTGAGGTCAGCAAAAACCCTTAAAAGAGAGAGGCTGCCATGTGCGCTCTCTCTCTCCGGCTGCCCTTAAGGCAGAGGTCCTCCATAGGACTCTCCACCCCCCCCCAACTGCTTCTCAGGACAGGTAACTACATCTTGCGTCTGGAACTCTCTCCCTTCTATCCTACCTATTTCTCCCCTTCTCTCCCCATCTTAGTTAGCAACTGGGTTAGGCAGATTAGGGACCCCTAAAATCCTTCCCTACAACCTATCCTTTTCTAATTTCTTCGGATGCACCAAATACACGGCACATGCAACCACCATAAAGCTAGGTACACAGGGTCCAAGTACTAGGAACCAAGAGACATATACTTACCATTTTTTTCATGTGCATTATGTATACCTATGTGTTTTTGCAATAAAAATATAATCCTATTGAAAGTTATCTTTCTCCCAGTCTCTTTTCAAGCTAAAAGGGAATTTCTTTGCATTACGCTATCTTGTTATCTAGCCTGCGATCCTGAAGTTTCCAAAAGGGTAATATAATAATTCCCCTTAAAACATAACAGCCCTTTTTGGTAACATCAGGAGGTCTTGGACTGGCTCTAGCTAGAGCCTTCCTCTACTTGGTCAACTGTGAGCTCTTTCCCCCAGAATCCGGACATCTCAGAACCCTCCAGGGCTGTCACCTTGCTTTGTCACATTTGCAGACCGGGTTTGGGGAGCCTCGACAGAGCATCTCCGCACAGCACACTCTTCCTCCAAACCAGACGCACAGCTCCCTGAGCACTCGGTGGTCCGTGTGAGGCAGGTAGGCGAGGGGCTCTGTTCGGCTTGTGCAGTAGATGGCATTCATAGAGCAACAGTCCGTCAGAATGGCCAGCTGTGGATCAGAGGGGCCTATGATGTCTTGCAGGACGCTCCGTGCTTTAACCCCCCTCAGGCTCAGTGCTAGCACACTGGGCTCGTTATCTTGGGTATAACAAGAAGGCAGCGGAACTGTGGAAGAGCAATGCATAGGGGTGAGTTTGCGCAATGATGTTTTCCCCTCTTAACCACCTGTGACAATCCCTACCCAAGGCTGAATCATCCACGAGACAGGCTGAGGCAGCTGCCTCAAGCAATGGACTGGCAGAGGTGACCACCGATACGCCCCCCTTTGCACTCCCCTGAATTTGAAAAGGAAGAGAGGAACAGAGCAGAAGAGCAAAAGTGATGAGAGTGGGCTGCAGCATCTCCTGGGGGACACTCTAGCCCGTCACTCTCCTCTCCACCACTTCCTCTTCCACTCCTTTCCGCTCTTTCTTTTTGAAATGGTGGTGGCTGGCCTGCTGCCAGGTCCAGAGAGCATTGCCTCAAAAGTTGGGGAGTCTTTGTTCATCTGTATTCCTATCCCTTCAGTTTTTTGTTCTGCCTGGATGAAGATCTGGACCGTCCAGGCAATCACCTACCAAACAGATGGCTCGTGCAGGATGGAGCATCTCAAGGGTGGAAGAAGCCGCATTTGAAACACGCGGGGAACGCTGCTCTGGAGAGAATAGTGTCAGCAGCCTGACATGGATGTGCAGAAAGTGGAAGAGGTGACAAGAGCCTGGCAGAAATAAAACTGTGGGCAGCTGCTGTGTGACAGGCCAGACCTGAAAACAAGGACCGTGGCCCTGGTTGACATCACCTGTGTGTATTTATTTACCGGTATCTGAGGCTGTGAGATGTGTTGCCAG